>NW_027285108.1:0-168402 GCF_040894005.1 Engystomops pustulosus
ATACAGCTAGAGAAGTAGTACTGTGCTCCCCCCATACATGTATCACACCAGTATATATACAGCTAGAGAAGTAGTACTGTGCTCCTCCCCCATACATGTATCACACCAGTATATATACAGCTAGAGAAGTAGTACTGTGCTCCTCCCCCATACATGTATCACACCAGTATATATACAGCTAGAGAAGTAGTACTGTGCTCCCCCCATACATGTATCACACCAGTATATATACAGCTAGAGAAGTAGTACTGTGCTCCTCCCCCCATACATGTATCACACCAGTATATATACAGCTAGAGAAGTAGTACTGTGCTCCCCCCATACATGTATCACACCAGTATATATACAGCTAGAGAAGTAGTACTGTGCTCCTCCCCCATACATGTATCACACCAGTATATATACAGCTAGAGAAGTAGTACTGTGCTCCTCCCCCATACATGTATCACACAGTATATATACAGCTAGAGAAGTAGTACTGTGCTCCCCCCCCATACATGTATCACACCAGTATATATACAGCTAGAGAAGTAGTACTGTGCTCCCCCCCATACATGTATCACACCAGTATATATACAGCTAGAGAAGTAGTACTGTGCTCCTCCCCCATACATGTATCACACCAGTATATATACAGCTAGAGAAGTAGTACTGTGCTCCCCCCCCATACATGTATCACACCAGTATATATACAGCTAGAGAAGTAGTACTGTGCTCCTCCCCCATACATGTATCACACCAGTATATATACAGCTAGAGAAGTAGTACTGTGCTCCTCCCCCATACATGTATCACACCAGTATATATACAGCTAGAGAAGTAGTACTGTGCTCCTCCCCCATACATGTATCACACCAGTATATATACAGCTAGAGAAGTAGTACTGTGCTCCTCCCCCCATACATGTATCACACCAGTATATATACAGCTAGAGAAGTAGTACTGTGCTCCCCCCCATACATGTATCACACCAGTATATATACAGCTAGAGAAGTAGTACTGTGCTCCTCCCCCATACATGTATCACACCAGTATATATACAGCTAGAGAAGTAGTACTGTGCTCCTCCCCCATACATGTATCACACCAGTATATATACAGCTAGAGAAGTAGTACTGTGCTCCTCCCCCATACATGTATCACACCAGTATATATACAGCTAGAGAAGTAGTACTGTGCTCCCCCCCATACATGTATCACACCAGTATATATACAGCTAGAGAAGTAGTACTGTGCTCCTCCCCCCATACATGTATCACACCAGTATATATACAGCTAGAGAAGTAGTACTGTGCTCCCCCCCATACATGTATCACACCAGTATATATACAGCTAGAGAAGTAGTACTGTGCTCCCCCCCATACATGTATCACACCAGTATATATACAGCTAGAGAAGTAGTACTGTGCTCCCCCCCATACATGTATCACACCAGTATATATACAGCTAGAGAAGTAGTACTGTGCTCCTCCCCCCATACATGTATCACACCAGTATATATACAGCTAGAGAAGTAGTACTGTGCTCCCCCCCCATACATGTATCACACCAGTATATATACAGCTAGAGAAGTAGTACTGTGCTCCTCCCCCATACATGTATCACACCAGTATATATACAGCTAGAGAAGTAGTACTGTGCTCCTCCCCCATACATGTATCACACCAGTATATATACAGCTAGAGAAGTAGTACTGTGCTCCCCCCCCATACATGTATCACACCAGTATATATACAGCTAGAGAAGTAGTACTGTGCTCCTCCCCCATACATGTATCACACCAGTATATATACAGCTAGAGAAGTAGTACTGTGCTCCTCCCCCATACATGTATCACACCAGTATATATACAGCTAGAGAAGTAGTACTGTGCTCCCCCCCCATTACATGTATCACACCAGTATATATACAGCTAGAGAAGTAGTACTGTGCTCCTCCCCCATACATGTATCACACCAGTATATATACAGCTAGAGAAGTAGTACTGTGCTCCCCCCCCATACATGTATCACACCAGTATATATACAGCTAGAGAAGTAGTACTGTGCTCCTCCCCCATACATGTATCACACCAGTATATATACAGCTAGAGAAGTAGTACTGTGCTCCCCCCCATACATGTATCACACCAGTATATATACAGCTAGAGAAGTAGTACTGTGCTCCCCCCCATACATGTATCACACCAGTATATATACAGCTAGAGAAGTAGTACTGTGCTCCCCCCCCATACATGTATCACACCAGTATATATACAGCTAGAGAAGTAGTACTGTGCTCCCCCCCCATACATGTATCACACCAGTATATATACAGCTAGAGAAGTAGTACTGTGCTCCTCCCCCATACATGTATCACACCAGTATATATACAGCTAGAGAAGTAGTACTGTGCTCCTCCCCCATACATGTATCACACCAGTATATATACAGCTAGAGAAGTAGTACTGTGCTCCCCCCCATACATGTATCACACCAGTATATATACAGCTAGAGAAGTAGTACTGTGCTCCTCCCCCATACATGTATCACACCAGTATATATACAGCTAGAGAAGTAGTACTGTGCTCCCCCCCATACATGTATCACACCAGTATATATACAGCTAGAGAAGTAGTACTGTGCTCCCCCCCCATACATGTATCACACCAGTATATATACAGCTAGAGAAGTAGTACTGTGCTCCTCCCCCATACATGTATCACACCAGTATATATACAGCTAGAGAAGTAGTACTGTGCTCCCCCCCATACATGTATCACACCAGTATATATACAGCTAGAGAAGTAGTACTGTGCTCCCCCCCATACATGTATCACACCAGTATATATACAGCTAGAGAAGTAGTACTGTGCTCCTCCCCCATACATGTATCACACCAGTATATATACAGCTAGAGAAGTAGTACTGTGCTCCCCCCCATACATGTATCACACCAGTATATATACAGCTAGAGAAGTAGTACTGTGCTCCCCCCCATACATGTATCACACCAGTATATATACAGCTAGAGAAGTAGTACTGTGCTCCTCCCCCCATACATGTATCACACCAGTATATATACAGCTAGAGAAGTAGTACTGTGCTCCCCCCCATACATGTATCACACCAGTATATATACAGCTAGAGAAGTAGTACTGTGCTCCCCCCCATACATGTATCACACCAGTATATATACAGCTAGAGAAGTAGTACTGTGCTCCCCCCCCATACATGTATCACACCAGTATATATACAGCTAGAGAAGTAGTACTGTGCTCCCCCCATACATGTATCACACCAGTATATATACAGCTAGAGAAGTAGTACTGTGCTCCCCCCATACATGTATCACACCAGTATATATACAGCTAGAGAAGTAGTACTGTGCTCCCCCCCATACATGTATCACACCAGTATATATACAGCTAGAGAAGTAGTACTGTGCTCCCCCCCCATACATGTATCACACCAGTATATATACAGCTAGAGAAGTAGTACTGTGCTCCCCCCCCATACATGTATCACACCAGTATATATACAGCTAGAGAAGTAGTACTGTGCTCCCCCCCCATACATGTATCACACCAGTATATATACAGCTAGAGAAGTAGTACTGTGCTCCTCCCCCATACATGTATCACACCAGTATATATACAGCTAGAGAAGTAGTACTGTGCTCCCCCCCATACATGTATCACACCAGTATATATACAGCTAGAGAAGTAGTACTGTGCTCCCCCCCCATACATGTATCACACCAGTATATATACAGCTAGAGAAGTAGTACTGTGCTCCCCCCCATACATGTATCACACCAGTATATATACAGCTAGAGAAGTAGTACTGTGCTCCCCCCCCATACATGTATCACACCAGTATATATACAGCTAGAGAAGTAGTACTGTGCTCCCCCCCATACATGTATCACACCAGTATATATACAGCTAGAGAAGTAGTACTGTGCTCCTCCCCCATACATGTATCACACCAGTATATATACAGCTAGAGAAGTAGTACTGTGCTCCCTACTCCCCCATACATGTATCACACCAGTATATATACAGCTAGAGAAGTAGTACTGTGCTCCCCCCCCATACATGTATCACACCAGTATATATACAGCTAGAGAAGTAGTACTGTGCTCCCCCCCATACATGTATCACACCAGTATATATACAGCTAGAGAAGTAGTACTGTGCTCCCCCCATACATGTATCACACCAGTATATATACAGCTAGAGAAGTAGTACTGTGCTCCCCCCCATACATGTATCACACCAGTATATATACAGCTAGAGAAGTAGTACTGTGCTCCCCCCCATACATGTATCACACCAGTATATATACAGCTAGAGAAGTAGTACTGTGCTCCTCCCCCCATACATGTATCACACCAGTATATATACAGCTAGAGAAGTAGTACTGTGCTCCCCCCCCCATACATGTATCACACCAGTATATATACAGCTAGAGAAGTAGTACTGTGCTCCCCCCCATACATGTATCACACCAGTATATATACAGCTAGAGAAGTAGTACTGTGCTCCCCCCCATACATGTATCACACCAGTATATATACAGCTAGAGAAGTAGTACTGTGCTCCCCCCCCATACATGTATCACACCAGTATATATACAGCTAGAGAAGTAGTACTGTGCTCCCCCCCCATACATGTATCACACCAGTATATATACAGCTAGAGAAGTAGTACTGTGCTCCCCCCCCATACATGTATCACACCAGTATATATACAGCTAGAGAAGTAGTACTGTGCTCCTCCCCCCATACATGTATCACACCAGTATATATACAGCTAGAGAAGTAGTACTGTGCTCCCCCCCCATACATGTATCACACCAGTATATATACAGCTAGAGAAGTAGTACTGTGCTCCCCCCCATACATGTATCACACCAGTATATATACAGCTAGAGAAGTAGTACTGTGCTCCCCCCCATACATGTATCACACCAGTATATATACAGCTAGAGAAGTAGTACTGTGCTCCCCCCCCATACATGTATCACACCAGTATATATACAGCTAGAGAAGTAGTACTGTGCTCCTCCCCCATACATGTATCACACCAGTATATATACAGCTAGAGAAGTAGTACTGTGCTCCTCCCCCCATACATGTATCACACCAGTATATATACAGCTAGAGAAGTAGTACTGTGCTCCCCCCATACATGTATCACACCAGTATATATACAGCTAGAGAAGTAGTACTGTGCTCCTCCCCCATACATGTATCACACCAGTATATATACAGCTAGAGAAGTAGTACTGTGCTCCCCCCCATACATGTATCACACCAGTATATATACAGCTAGAGAAGTAGTACTGTGCTCCTCCCCCATACATGTATCACACCAGTATATATACAGCTAGAGAAGTAGTACTGTGCTCCCCCCCATACATGTATCACACCAGTATATATACAGCTAGAGAAGTAGTACTGTGCTCCCCCCCATACATGTATCACACCAGTATATATACAGCTAGAGAAGTAGTACTGTGCTCCTCCCCCATACATGTATCACACCAGTATATATACAGCTAGAGAAGTAGTACTGTGCTCCCCCCCATACATGTATCACACCAGTATATATACAGCTAGAGAAGTAGTACTGTGCTCCCCCCCATACATGTATCACACCAGTATATATACAGCTAGAGAAGTAGTACTGTGCTCCCCCCCCATACATGTATCACACCAGTATATATACAGCTAGAGAAGTAGTACTGTGCTCCCTCCCCCATACATGTATCACACCAGTATATATACAGCTAGAGAAGTAGTACTGTGCTCCTCCCCCATACATGTATCACACCAGTATATATACAGCTAGAGAAGTAGTACTGTGCTCCCCCCCATACATGTATCACACCAGTATATATACAGCTAGAGAAGTAGTACTGTGCTCCTCCCCCATACATGTATCACACCAGTATATATACAGCTAGAGAAGTAGTACTGTGCTCCCCCCCCCCCATACATGTATCACACCAGTATATATACAGCTAGAGAAGTAGTACTGTGCTCCCCCCCATACATGTATCACACCAGTATATATACAGCTAGAGAAGTAGTACTGTGCTCCTCCCCCATACATGTATCACACCAGTATATATACAGCTAGAGAAGTAGTACTGTGCTCCCCCCCATACATGTATCACACCAGTATATATACAGCTAGAGAAGTAGTACTGTGCTCCCCCCCATACATGTATCACACCAGTATATATACAGCTAGAGAAGTAGTACTGTGCTCCCCCCATACATGTATCACACCAGTATATATACAGCTAGAGAAGTAGTACTGTGCTCCTCCCATACATGTATCACACCAGTATATATACAGCTAGAGAAGTAGTACTGTGCTCCCCCCCCCATACATGTATCACACCAGTATATATACAGCTAGAGAAGTAGTACTGTGCTCCCCCCCATACATGTATCACACCAGTATATATACAGCTAGAGAAGTAGTACTGTGCTCCTCCCCCATACATGTATCACACCAGTATATATACAGCTAGAGAAGTAGTACTGTGCTCCCCCCCCATACATGTATCACACCAGTATATATACAGCTAGAGAAGTAGTACTGTGCTCCCCCCCATACATGTATCACACCAGTATATATACAGCTAGAGAAGTAGTACTGTGCTCCCCCCATACATGTATCACACCAGTATATATACAGCTAGAGAAGTAGTACTGTGCTCCCCCCATACATGTATCACACCAGTATATATACAGCTAGAGAAGTAGTACTGTGCTCCCCCCCCATACATGTATCACACCAGTATATATACAGCTAGAGAAGTAGTACTGTGCTCCCCCCCATACATGTATCACACCAGTATATATACAGCTAGAGAAGTAGTACTGTGCTCCTCCCCATACATGTATCACACCAGTATATATACAGCTAGAGAAGTAGTACTGTGCTCCCCCCATACACACCAGTATATATACAGCTAGAGAAGTAGTACTGTGCTCCCCCCCATACATGTATCACACCAGTATATATACAGCTAGAGAAGTAGTACTGTGCTCCCCCCCATACATGTATCACACCAGTATATATACAGCTAGAGAAGTAGTACTGTGCTCCCCCCATACATGTATCACACCAGTATATATACAGCTAGAGAAGTAGTACTGTGCTCCCCCCCATACATGTATCACACCAGTATATATACAGCTAGAGAAGTAGTACTGTGCTCCCCCCATACATGTATCACACCAGTATATATACAGCTAGAGAAGTAGTACTGTGCTCCCCCCATACATGTATCACACCAGTATATATACAGCTAGAGAAGTAGTACTGTGCTCCCCCCCATACATGTATCACACCAGTATATATACAGCTAGAGAAGTAGTACTGTGCTCCCCCCCATACATGTATCACACCAGTATATATACAGCTAGAGAAGTAGTACTGTGCTCCCCCCCCATACATGTATCACACCAGTATATATACAGCTAGAGAAGTAGTACTGTGCTCCCCCCCATACATGTATCACACCAGTATATATACAGCTAGAGAAGTAGTACTGTGCTCCCCCCCCATACATGTATCACACCAGTATATATACAGCTAGAGAAGTAGTACTGTGCTCCTCCCCATACATGTATCACACCAGTATATATACAGCTAGAGAAGTAGTACTGTGCTCCTCCCCCATACATGTATCACACCAGTATATATACAGCTAGAGAAGTAGTACTGTGCTCCTCCCCCCATACATGTATCACACCAGTATATATACAGCTAGAGAAGTAGTACTGTGCTCCTCCCCCATACATGTATCACACCAGTATATATACAGCTAGAGAAGTAGTACTGTGCTCCTCCCCCCATACATGTATCACACCAGTATATATACAGCTAGAGAAGTAGTACTGTGCTCCTCCCCCCATACATGTATCACACCAGTATATATACAGCTAGAGAAGTAGTACTGTGCTCCTCCCCCATACATGTATCACACCAGTATATATACAGCTAGAGAAGTAGTACTGTGCTCCCCCCCATACATGTATCACACCAGTATATATACAGCTAGAGAAGTAGTACTGTGCTCCCCCCATACATGTATCACACCAGTATATATACAGCTAGAGAAGTAGTACTGTGCTCCCCCCATACATGTATCACACCAGTATATATACAGCTAGAGAAGTAGTACTGTGCTCCTCCCCCATACATGTATCACACCAGTATATATACAGCTAGAGAAGTAGTACTGTGCTCCCCCCCCATACATGTATCACACCAGTATATATACAGCTAGAGAAGTAGTACTGTGCTCCTCCCCCATACATGTATCACACCAGTATATATACAGCTAGAGAAGTAGTACTGTGCTCCCCCCCCATACATGTATCACACCAGTATATATACAGCTAGAGAAGTAGTACTGTGCTCCCCCCATACATGTATCACACCAGTATATATACAGCTAGAGAAGTAGTACTGTGCTCCCCCCCATACATGTATCACACCAGTATATATACAGCTAGAGAAGTAGTACTGTGCTCCTCCCCCATACATGTATCACACCAGTATATATACAGCTAGAGAAGTAGTACTGTGCTCCCCCCCCATACATGTATCACACCAGTATATATACAGCTAGAGAAGTAGTACTGTGCTCCTCCCCCATACATGTATCACACCAGTATATATACAGCTAGAGAAGTAGTACTGTGCTCCCCCCCCATACATGTATCACACCAGTATATATACAGCTAGAGAAGTAGTACTGTGCTCCTCCCCCCATACATGTATCACACCAGTATATATACAGCTAGAGAAGTAGTACTGTGCTCCTCCCCCCATACATGTATCACACCAGTATATATACAGCTAGAGAAGTAGTACTGTGCTCCTCCCCCCATACATGTATCACACCAGTATATATACAGCTAGAGAAGTAGTACTGTGCTCCTCCCCCATACATGTATCACACCAGTATATATACAGCTAGAGAAGTAGTACTGTGCTCCTCCCCCATACATGTATCACACCAGTATATATACAGCTAGAGAAGTAGTACTGTGCTCCTCCCCCATACATGTATCACACCAGTATATATACAGCTAGAGAAGTAGTACTGTGCTCCCCCCCATACATGTATCACACCAGTATATATACAGCTAGAGAAGTAGTACTGTGCTCCCCCCCCATACATGTATCACACCAGTATATATACAGCTAGAGAAGTAGTACTGTGCTCCTCCCCCATACATGTATCACACCAGTATATATACAGCTAGAGAAGTAGTACTGTGCTCTCCCCCCATACATGTATCACACCAGTATATATACAGCTAGAGAAGTAGTACTGTGCTCCCCCCATACATGTATCACACCAGTATATATACAGCTAGAGAAGTAGTACTGTGCTCCTCCCCCATACATGTATCACACCAGTATATATACAGCTAGAGAAGTAGTACTGTGCTCCCCCCCATACATGTATCACACCAGTATATATACAGCTAGAGAAGTAGTACTGTGCTCCCCCCCATACATGTATCACACCAGTATATATACAGCTAGAGAAGTAGTACTGTGCTCCTCCCCCCATACATGTATCACACCAGTATATATACAGCTAGAGAAGTAGTACTGTGCTCCTCCCCCCATACATGTATCACACCAGTATATATACAGCTAGAGAAGTAGTACTGTGCTCCTCCCCCCATACATGTATCACACCAGTATATATACAGCTAGAGAAGTAGTACTGTGCTCCTCCCCCATACATGTATCACACCAGTATATATACAGCTAGAGAAGTAGTACTGTGCTCCTCCCCCCATACATGTATCACACCAGTATATATACAGCTAGAGAAGTAGTACTGTGCTCCCCCCATACATGTATCACACCAGTATATATACAGCTAGAGAAGTAGTACTGTGCTCCTCCCCCATACATGTATCACACCAGTATATATACAGCTAGAGAAGTAGTACTGTGCTCCCCCCCCATACATGTATCACACCAGTATATATACAGCTAGAGAAGTAGTACTGTGCTCCTCCCCCCATACATGTATCACACCAGTATATATACAGCTAGAGAAGTAGTACTGTGCTCCCCCCCCATACATGTATCACACCAGTATATATACAGCTAGAGAAGTAGTACTGTGCTCCTCCCCCCATACATGTATCACACCAGTATATATACAGCTAGAGAAGTAGTACTGTGCTCCCCCCCATACATGTATCACACCAGTATATATACAGCTAGAGAAGTAGTACTGTGCTCTCCCCCATACATGTATCACACCAGTATATATACAGCTAGAGAAGTAGTACTGTGCTCCCCCCCCCCATACATGTATCACACCAGTATATATACAGCTAGAGAAGTAGTACTGTGCTCCTCCCCCCATACATGTATCACACCAGTATATATACAGCTAGAGAAGTAGTACTGTGCTCCCCCCCCATACATGTATCACACCAGTATATATACAGCTAGAGAAGTAGTACTGTGCTCCCCCCCCATACATGTATCACACCAGTATATATACAGCTAGAGAAGTAGTACTGTGCTCCCCCCCCCATACATGTATCACACCAGTATATATACAGCTAGAGAAGTAGTACTGTGCTCCTCCCCCATACATGTATCACACCAGTATATATACAGCTAGAGAAGTAGTACTGTGCTCCTCCCCCATACATGTATCACACCAGTATATATACAGCTAGAGAAGTAGTACTGTGCTCCCCCCCCATACATGTATCACACCAGTATATATACAGCTAGAGAAGTAGTACTGTGCTCCTCCCCCATACATGTATCACACCAGTATATATACAGCTAGAGAAGTAGTACTGTGCTCCCCCCATACATGTATCACACCAGTATATATACAGCTAGAGAAGTAGTACTGTGCTCCTCCCCCCATACATGTATCACACCAGTATATATACAGCTAGAGAAGTAGTACTGTGCCCCCCCCATACATGTATCACACCAGTATATATACAGCTAGAGAAGTAGTACTGTGCTCCCCCCCCATACATGTATCACACCAGTATATATACAGCTAGAGAAGTAGTACTGTGCTCCCCCATACATGTATCACACCAGTATATATACAGCTAGAGAAGTAGTACTGTGCTCCTCCCCCCCATACATGTATCACACCAGTATATATACAGCTAGAGAAGTAGTACTGTGCTCCCCCCATACATGTATCACACCAGTATATATACAGCTAGAGAAGTAGTACTGTGCTCTCCCCCCATACATGTATCACACCAGTATATATACAGCTAGAGAAGTAGTACTGTGCTCCCCCCCCATACATGTATCACACCAGTATATATACAGCTAGAGAAGTAGTACTGTGCTCCCCCCATACATGTATCACACCAGTATATATACAGCTAGAGAAGTAGTACTGTGCTCCTCCCCATACATGTATCACACCAGTATATATACAGCTAGAGAAGTAGTACTGTGCTCCTCCCCCCATACATGTATCACACCAGTATATATACAGCTAGAGAAGTAGTACTGTGCTCCTCCCCCCATACATGTATCACACCAGTATATATACAGCTAGAGAAGTAGTACTGTGCTCCCCCCCCATACATGTATCACACCAGTATATATACAGCTAGAGAAGTAGTACTGTGCTCCTCCCCCATACATGTATCACACCAGTATATATACAGCTAGAGAAGTAGTACTGTGCTCCCCCCCATACATGTATCACACCAGTATATATACAGCTAGAGAAGTAGTACTGTGCTCCCCCCATACATGTATCACACCAGTATATATACAGCTAGAGAAGTAGTACTGTGCTCCTCCCCCCATACATGTATCACACCAGTATATATACAGCTAGAGAAGTAGTACTGTGCTCCTCCCCCATACATGTATCACACCAGTATATATACAGCTAGAGAAGTAGTACTGTGCTCCTCCCCCATACATGTATCACACCAGTATATATACAGCTAGAGAAGTAGTACTGTGCTCCCCCCATACATGTATCACACCAGTGTGTGTCAGTCGCCTCCATTACTGGCACCACCCAGCTTTCCGGAGACCCTGATTATAAGGGGTTGCAGAGGATCAGGGGATATGACTCAGCTGTGAGCTGTAATACCACACATAACCTGTGGACATGGGGGCGCTGTATGTGATGAGGACACTCTGGACACTCCCTCTATGTTGATGCTATTAGATTGGGTCGGA
The DNA here is from genome assembly GCF_040894005.1 of Engystomops pustulosus. NCBI lineage: Eukaryota > Metazoa > Chordata > Amphibia > Anura > Leptodactylidae > Engystomops > Engystomops pustulosus. Next base: position 12,236 of record NW_027285108.1, read on the forward strand.
ACCTCCTGTGGTGAAGAATCAGATGTGATCCGGCTCCTGGGATGGAGGAGGAGGACTTATTGCTCTCTCTGGGGTCAGGGCAGGGGTTGGGGCAGGTCCTGGGTCCTGTGTGGTGCCGCTGCCCTCACCTGCCATGGACAGGGGGTCTAGGGTCCTTTCATACAGCGGGTTACATTGTCCCAGTGCCTCCTGCCCTTCTAAGGCTGAGGCACTGAGCTCCTCCTGCCCCTTTAAGGCTGAGGCACTGAGCTCCTCCTGCCCTTCTAAGGCTGAGGCACTGAGCTCCTCCTGCCCTTCTAAGGCTGAGGCACTGAGCTCCTCCTGCCCCTCTAAGGCTGAGGCACTGAGCTCCTCCTGCCCCTCTAAGGCTGAGGCACTGAGCTCCCTCATTCTGCCCCTCTAAGGCTGAGGCACTGAGCTCCCTCATTCTGCCCCTTTAAGGCTGAGGCACTGAGCTCCTCCTGCCCCTTTAAGGCTGAGGCACTGAGCTCCTCCTGCCCCTCTAAGGCTGAGGCACTGAGCTCCCTCATTCTGCCCCTTTAAGGCTGAGGCACTGAGCTCCCTCATTCTGCCCCTTTAAGGCTGAGACACTGAGCTCCCTCATTCTGCCCCTTTAAGGCTGAGGCACTGAGCTCCCTCATTCTGCCCCTTTAAGGCTGAGGCACTGAGCTCCCTCATTCTGCCCCTCTAAGGCTGAGGCACTGAGCTCCCTCATTCTGCCCCTTTAAGGCTGAGGCACTGAGCTCCCTCATTCTGCCCCTTTAAGGCTGAGGCACTGAGCTCCCTCATTCTGCCCCTTTAAGGCTGAGGCACAGAGCTCCCTCATTCTGCCCCTTTAAGGCTGAGGCACTGAGCTCCCTCATTCTGCCCCTTTAAGGCTGAGGCACAGAGCTCCCTCATTCTGCCCCTTTAAGGCTGAGGCACTGAGCTCCCTCATTCTGCCCCTTTAAGGCTGAGGCACTGAGCTCCCTCATTCTGCCCCTTTAAGGCTGAGGCACTGAGCTCCTCCTCCAGCTTCTTGGTCCTGCAGTCACATCCTCCCCCCAGCTCTGCCCCCGGAGCCTGATGGAGCCCCGCCCCGACTACGACTGTGCCCTGCTCTGCCAACAGTGTGACATCTACATAAACAAGAGGAGCACAGAAAGAACCGGAGACTGGAGGAGACCAGAACCAGAACCGGCACCAGAACCAGAACCGGCCATGGTGGGAGGGAATACTATGTGTATCCGGGAATCCTGAGGAGCAAATGCATGGAAATCCAGGATGTAGCAGAGCGGAACCTGTCATGTACCTGCAGGTAAGTCACTGAGGATGTGTCCTGCAGTCCTATGTAACAGCACAGATAACACACTGCAGTCCCATGTAACACCACAGATAACACAGTGATATCTCTGAGTACAGATCATGTAGTAGATGTGTCCTGCAGTCCTATGTAACATCACAGATAACGCAGTGATATCTATGAGTACAGATCATGTAGTAGGTGTGTCCTGCAGTCCTATGTAACAGCACAGATAACACAGTGATATCTCTGAGTACAGATCATGTAGTAGATGTGACCTGCAGTCCTATGTAACACCACAGATAACACAGTGATATCTCTGAGTACAGATCATGTAGTAGATGTATCCTGCAGTCCTATGTAACACCACAGATAACACAGTGATATCTCTGAGTACAGATCATGTAGTAGATGTGTCCTGCAGTCCTATGTAACACCACAGATAACACAGTGATATCTCTGAGTACAGATCATGTAGTAGATGTATCCTGCAGTCCTATGTAACACCACAGATAACACAGTGATATCTCTGAGTACAGATCATGTAGTAGATGTGTCCTGCAGTCCTATGTAACAGCACAGATAACACAGTGATATCTCTGAGTACAGATCATGTAGTAGATGTGTCCTGCAGTCCCATGTAACACCACAGATAACACAGTGATATCTCTGAGTACAGATCATGTAGTAGATGTGTCCTGCAGTCCTATGTAACACCACAGATAACACAGTGATATCTCTGAGTACAGATCATGTAGTAGATGTGTCCTGCAGTCCTATGTAACACCACAGATAACACAGTGATATCTCTGAGTACAGATCATGTAGTAGATGTGTCCTGCAGTCCTATGTAACATCACAGATAACGCAGTGATATCTCTGAGTACAGATCATGGAGTAGATGTGTCCTGCAGTCCTATGTAACACCACAGATAACGCAGTGATATCTCTGAGTACAGATCATGTAGTAGATGTGTCCTGCAGTCCCATGTAACACCACAGATAACACGGTGATATATCTCTGAGTACAGATCATGTAGTAGATGTGTCCTGCAGTCCTATGTAACAGCACAGATAACACAGTGATATCTCTGAGTACAGATCATGTAGTAGATGTGTCCTGCAGTCCTATGTAACACCACAGATAACACAGTGATATCTCTGAGTACAGATCATGTAGTAGATGTGTCCTGCAGTCCCATGTAACACCACAGATAACACAGTGATATCTCTGAGTACAGATCATGTAGTAGATGTGTCCTGCAGTCCTATGTAACACTACAGATAACACAGTGATATCTCTGAGTACAGATCATGTAGTAGATGTGTCCTGCAGTCCTATGTAACACCACAGATAACACAGTGATATCTCTGAGTACAGATCATGTAGTAGATGTGACCTGCAGTCCTATGTAACACCACAGATAACACAGTGATATCTCTGAGTACAGATCATGTAGTAGATGTGTCCTGCAGTCCTATGTAACAGCACAGATAACACAGTGATATCTCTGAGTACAGATCATGTAGTAGATGTGTCCTGCAGTCCCATGTAACACCACAGATAACACAGTGATATCTCTGAGTACAGATCATGTAGTAGATGTGTCCTGCAGTCCTATGTAACACCACAGATAACACAGTGATATCTCTGAGTACAGATCATGTAGTAGATGTGTCCTGCAGTCCTATGTAACACCACAGATAACACAGTGATATCTCTGAGTACAGATCATGTAGTAGATGTGTCCTGCAGTCCTATGTAACATCACAGATAACGCAGTGATATCTCTGAGTACAGATCATGGAGTAGATGTGTCCTGCAGTCCTATGTAACACCACAGATAACGCAGTGATATCTCTGAGTACAGATCATGTAGTAGATGTGTCCTGCAGTCCCATGTAACACCACAGATAACACGGTGATATATCTCTGAGTACAGATCATGTAGTAGATGTGTCCTGCAGTCCTATGTAACAGCACAGATAACACAGTGATATCTCTGAGTACAGATCATGTAGTAGATGTGTCCTGCAGTCCTATGTAACACCACAGATAACACAGTGATATCTCTGAGTACAGATCATGTAGTAGATGTGTCCTGCAGTCCTATGTAACACCACAGATAACACAGTGATATCTCTGAGTACAGATCATGTAGTAGATGTGTCCTGCAGTCCTATGTAACACCACAGATAACACGGTGATATATCTCTGAGTACAGATCATGTAGTAGATGTGACCTGCAGTCCTATGTAACACCACAGATAACACAGTGATATCTCTGAGTACAGATCATGTAGTAGATGTGTCCTGCAGTCCTATGTAACACCACAGATAACACAGTGATATCTCTGAGTACAGATCATGTAGTAGATGTGTCCTGCAGTCCTATGTAACACCACAGATAACACAGTGATATCTCTGAGTACAGATCATGTAGTAGATGTGTCCTGCAGTCCTATGTAACAGCACAGATAACACAGTGATATCTCTGAGTACAGATCATGTAGTAGATGTGTCCTGCAGTCCTATGTAACAGCACAGATAACACAGTGATATCTCTGAGTACAGATCATGTAGTAGATGTGTCCTGCAGTCCCATGTAACACCACAGATAACACAGTGATATCTCTGAGTATAGATCATGTAGTGGATGTGTCCTGCAGTCCTATGTAACACCACAGACCCCTCCCCTGTCTTCCAATGCCTCTTATTACCCTGGATAAATCTTCTGAGAGCTACTTGTTGTTCGCTTTAGGGGCTGCAGTACAGGATGATGGTGCTAGGGGGCGCTGCTGTTTCTGTGCTGAGTTTTCTGTGCAGTGTGACAGCAGAGAATGTCCCATGTCTCCTCCAGTCCCCAGGACACGGGATTATTGGGGTGTCTCCTCTTTTGGGGTGGTTTTCCAGGTCGTTGTTACATGGTGGTGCCATAGAAGGGGCGATGTACAGTCCCCAGCTCCGGGGGTTACCCTCATCCCTGGCGACAGGTGTAAATGCCATTGGGGTAATAGGGGGCGCTGCATGGGTCAGACCCCAGAGGAGGCGGAGCTGTGTTAGAGCTGAGGGTCGGCCCCTCCTCTCTCAGCCGTTGGATACTTTGTATTGTTGTGTTTGTTTTGTATCTTTTGAAATTCTAAGTTTTAATTGTAAACATAAAATAAGAGATAAATTAACCCCGTGCTTCCCCAGCGATGTCTCGTCATCTCCTCTTCTCCACTAATAACCCTGAGCTGTCATCCCTGTACCCCAAGATCTCACATCCCCCCAATAATGGAGATTATATCATGTGATACATTTTCCTGGAGGGGTCGCCATAGCAATATAATGCCCTGGGAGTCACAGGGATGTCACTTATTATATACTTGTCATGTAATAATCCTCCCATAATGCCGCAGTCATCTGTAATATTCCGCTCCACATCCTGCTGATGACCCCGGGTCCTGGGAGCCTGATCCAATCCAGAGACACAATGTCATCCAGATGGCAGCATGTCCTTACATCATGGAAACTGCCTGGAATGTCACTGCCATGTAAGGAATCCATGTACATCCCGCTGTAACCCCTGCACCGCCAGCGCCCGGGCCACTCTGATGGGAAGACTCACACAGAGAGCATCCCCCCTGTACAGTCTCCTCTCCCCGGGATGTAATGGGTGATAACAGAGAGTAATAGATTGTATCCCCCTGTACAGTCTCCTCTCCCCGGGGTGTAATGGCTGATAACAGAGAGTAATAGATTGTATCCCCCCTGTACAGTCTCCTCTCCCCGGGGTGTAGTGGCTGATAACAGAGAGTAATAGATTGTATCCCCCCTGTACAGTCTCCTCTCCCCGGGATGTAATGGCTGATAACAGAGAGTAATAGATTGTACCCCCCCCCCCCTGTACAGTCTCCTCTCCCCGGGGTGTAATGGCTGATAACAGAGAGTAATAGATTGTATCCCCCCCTGTACAGTCTCCTCTCCCCGGGATGTAATGGCTGATAACAGAGAGTAATAGATTGTATTCCCCCCCCCCCCCCCCCCTGTACAGTGTCCTCTCCCCGGGGTGTAATGGCTGATAACAGAGAGTAATAGATTGTATCCCCCCTGTACAGTCTCCTCTCCCCGGGGTGTAATGGCTGATAACAGAGAGTAATAGATTGTATCCCCCCCTGTACAGTCTCCTCTCCCCGGGGTGTAATGGCTGATAACAGAGAGTAATAGATTGTATCCCCCTGTACAGTCTCCTCTCCCTGGGATGTAATGGCTGATAACAGAGAGTAATAGATTGTATCCCCCCTGTACAGTCTCCTCTCCCCGGGATGTAATGGCTGATAACAGAGAGTAATAGATTGTATCCCCCCCTGTACAGTCTCCTCTCCCCGGGGTGTAATGGCTGATAACAGAGAGTAATAGATTGTATCCCCCCTGTACAGTCTCCTCTCCCCGGGATGTAAGGGCTGATAACAGAGAGTAATAGATTGTATCCTCCCCTGTACAGTCTCCTCTCCCTGGGATGTAATGGCTGATAACAGAGAGTAATAGATTGTATCCCCCTGTACAGTCTCCTCTCCCCGGGGTGTAATGGCTGATAACAGAGAGTAATAGATTGTATCCCCCCTGTACAGTCTCCTCTCCCCGGGGTGTAATGGCTGATAACAGAGAGTAATAGATTGTATCCCCCCTGTACAGTCTCCTCTCCCCGGGGTGTAATGGCTGATAACAGAGAGTAATAGATTGTATCCCCCCTGTACAGTCTCCTCTCCCCGGGGTGTAATGGCTGATAACAGAGAGTAATAGATTGTATCCCCCCTGTACAGTCTCCTCTCCCCGGGATGTAAGGGCTGATAACAGAGAGTAATAGATTGTATCCTCCCCTGTACAGTCTCCTCTCCCTGGGATGTAATGGCTGATAACAGAGAGTAATAGATTGTATCCCCCTGTACAGTCTCCTCTCCCCGGGGTGTAATGGCTGATAACAGAGAGTAATAGATTGTATCCCCCCTGTACAGTCTCCTCTCCCCGGGGTGTAATGGCTGATAACAGAGAGTAATAGATTGTATCCCCCCTGTACAGTCTCCTCTCTCCGGGGTGTAATGGCTGATAACAGAGAGTAATAGATTGTATCCCCCCTGTACAGTCTCCTCTCCCCGGGATGTAATGGCTGATAACAGAGAGTAATAGATTGTATCCCCCTGTACAGTCTCCTCTCCCCGGGGTGTAATGGCTGATAACAGAGAGTAATAGATTGTATCCCCCTGTACAGTCTCCTCTCCCCGGGATGTAATGGCTGATAACAGAGAGTAATAGATTGTATCCCCCCTGTACAGTCTCCTCTCCCCGGGATGTAATGGCTGATAACAGAGAGTAATAGATTGTATCCCCCCCTGTACAGTCTCCTCTCCCCGGGGTGTAATGGCTGATAACAGAGAGTAATAGATTGTATCCCCCCTGTACAGTCTCCTCTCCCCGGGATGTAATGGCTGATAACAGAGAGTAATAGATTGTATCCCCCCTGTACAGTCTCCTCTCCCCGGGATGTAATGGCTGATAACAGAGAGTAATAGATTGTATCCCCCTGTACAGTCTCCTCTCCCCGGGGTGTAATGGCTGATAACAGAGAGTAATAGATTGTATCCCCTCCTGTACAGTCTCCTCTCCCCGGGATGTAATGGCTGATAACAGCGAGTAATAGATTGTATCCCCCCCCTGTACAGTCTCCTCTCCCCGGGGTGTAATGGCTGATAACAGAGAGTAGTAGAGCTGTACAGTACACGTGTTGGGGGGTCTGTGATGACGCTGCAGGGGTGGCTGATAACAGAGAGTAGTAGAGCTGCCCAGTACATGTGTTGGGGGGGGGGTCTGTGATGACGCTGCAGGGGTGGCTGATAACAGAGAGTAGTAGAGCTGTCCAGTACATGTGTTGGGGGGTCTGTGATGACGCTGCAGGGGTGGCTGATAACAGAGAGTAGTAGAGCTGTCCAGTACATGTGTTGGGGGGTCTGTGATGACGCTGCAGGGGTGGCGTCACAATGTCTTGGTGTGAATGAGGGCTGCTAATCTATTGCAGTGTCTGTGTCTGAGCTCAGGATCTCTGCTTGCTGTCAGTGAATGGAGAGCATTCTCACAGCTGAGGGTTATGGGACATTCTGAGACTTTCCATGGAGACCCCTCCTGGGGGGATATTCTGGGGGGCAGGGGTGACCCTTATACTCCACACACCTCCAAAGCTGCGCTCTGCTGCATTGTATTGTGGGAGATGTCATCTGCTAAACAGCCTGACACATTGTAGCAAAGCACTGCTGTGTATTGTATGGATTAGATACACTGTAACAAACCTTCAGGGCAGGACTGAATAGCGGGAACTGTTATTGGGTCTCATTCACTGACAGCAAGCGGAGAGCTTAGAGCCGACAATCCCCCGATCCTCCCGGGGTCACACATGTGCGGGGTAAGAATAGAAGCTGCGGATACAATGAGACGAACCCTCTGATCTATATCCGGGGCGCAGGGGCTGAGGAATGTGCAGAGGAGGGGGAGGCTGTCACATCGGACACGACAGACCCCAGGATGGTCCGCAGCCGGAGACCCCCATGATCCCGCAGCAGGTACTGGCCCAACCCGGACCCCAATATCTGTCTGATATCTATAGATACAGGAGACGGACAGCACTACCCCCCCCCCCCCCCCATAGTGTCCCTCAGGGTCAGGGGCGTAACTACAGTGGTAGCAGCTGCTATGGGGACCACAGTGTCAGGGGGCCCCATCCTCCAACCTGGCACACTAAAGAATGGACGATGTGCCCCATTATATACATATTATGCTGTATATGTATGACATATGTGGGATGGGTATATACGCTGGATGACATATGTGGGATGGGTATATACGCTGGATGACATATGTGGGATGGGTATATACGCTGGATGTGGATGACATATGTGGGATGGGTATATACGCTGTATGTGTATGACATATGTGGGATGGGTATATACGCTGTATGTGTATGACATATGTGGGATGCGTATATACGCTGTATGTGTATGACATATGTGGGATGGGTATATACGCTGGATGTGGATGACATATGTGGGATGGGTATATACGCTGGATGTGTATGACATATGTGGGATGGGTATATACGCTGTATGTGTATGACATATGTGGGATGGGTATATACGCTGTATGTGTATGACATATGTGGGATGGGTATATACGCTGTATGTGTATGACATATGTGGGATGGGTATATACGCTGTATGTGTGTGACATATGTGGGATGGGTATATACGCTGTATGTGTATGACATATGTGGGATGGGTATATACGCTGTATGTGTATGACATATGTGGGATGGGTATATACGCTGTATGTGTATGACATATGTGGGATGCGTATATACGCTGTATGTGTATGACATATGTGGGATGGGTATATATGCTGTATGTGTATGACATATGTGGGATGGGTATATACGCTGTATGTGTATGACATATGTGGGATGGGTATATACGCTGGATGTGTATGACATATGTGGGATGTGTATATACGCTGTATGTGTATGACATATGTGGGATGGGTATATATGCTGGATGTGTATGACATATGTGGGATGGGTATATACGCTGGATGTGTATGACATATGTGGGATGGGTATATACGCTGGATGACATATGTGGGATGGGTATATACGCTGTATGACATATGTGGGATGGGTATATACGCTGGATGACATATGTGGGATGGGTATATACGCTGGATGTGTATGACATATGTGGGATGGGTATATACGCTGTATGACATATGTGGGATGGGTATATACGCTGGATGACATATGTGGGATGGGTATATACGCTGTATGTGTGTGACATATGTGGGATGGGTATATACGCTGGATGACATATGTGGGATGGGTATATACGCTGGATGACATATGTGGGATGGGTATATACGCTGGATGTGTATGACATATGTGGGATGGGTATATACGCTGGATGTGTATGACATATGTGGGATGGGTATATACGCTGTATGTGTATGACATATGTGGGATGGGTATATACGCTGGATGTGTATGACATATGTGGGATGGGTATATACGCTGGATGTGTATGACATATGTGGGATGGGTATATACGCTGGATGTGTATGACATATGTGGGATGGGTATATACGCTGGATGTGTATGACATATGTGGGATGGGTATATACGCCCGATGTGGATGACATATGTGGGATGGGTATATACGCTGGATGTGTATGACATATGTGGGATGGGTATATACGCTGGATGTGTATGACATATGTGGGATGGGTATATACGCTGGATGTGTGTGACATATGTGGGATGGGTATATACGCTGGATGTGTATGACATATGTGGGATGGGTATATACGCTGGATGACATATGTGGGATGGGTATATACGCTGGATGTGGATGACATATGTGGGATGGGTATATACGCTGGATGTGTATGACATATGTGGGATGGGTATATACGCTGGATGTGTGTGACATATGTGGGATGGGTATATACGCTGGATGACATATGTGGGATGGGTATATACGCTGTATGTGTATGACATATGTGGGATGGGTATATACGCTGTATGTGTATGACATATGTGGGATGGGTATATACGCTGTATGTGTATGACATATGTGGGATGGGTATATACGCTGTATGTGTATGACATATGTGGGATGGGTATATACGCTGTATGTGTATGACATATGTGGGATGGGTATATACGCTGTATGTGTATGACATATGTGGGATGGGTATATACGCTGTATGTGTATGACATATGTGGGATGGGTATATATGCTGTATGTGTATGACATATGTGGGATGGGTGTATACGCTGTATGTGTATGACATATGTGGGATGGGTATATACGCTGGATGTGGATGACATATGTGGGATGGGTATATACGCTGGATGTGTATGACATATGTGGGATGGGTATATACGCTGGATGTGTATGACATATGTGGGATGGGTATATACGCTGGATGTGTGTGACATATGTGGGATGGGTATATACGCTGGATGACATATGTGGGATGGGTATATACGCTGGATGTGTATGACATATGTGGGATGGGTATATACGCTGGATGACATATGTGGGATGGGTATATACGCTGGATGTGTATGACATATGTGGGATGGGTATATACGCTGGATGACATGTGGGATGGGTATATACGCTGGATGTGTATGACATATGTGGGATGGGTATATACGCTGGATGACATATGTGGGATGGGTATATACGCTGGATGTGTATGACATATGTGGGATGGGTATATACGCTGGATGTGGATGACATATGTGGGATGGGTATATACGCTGGATGTGTATGACATATGTGGGATGGGTATATACGCTGGATGTGTATGACATATGTGGGATGGGTATATACGCTGGATGTGTATGACATATGTGGGATGGGTATATACGCTGGATGTGTATGACATATGTGGGATGGGTATATACGCTGGATGTGTGTGACATATGTGGGATGGGTATATACGCTGGATGTGTGTGACATATGTGGGATGGGTATATACGCTGGATGTGTATGACATATGTGGGATGGGTATATACGCTGGATGACATATGTGGGATGGGTATATACGCTGGATGTGGATGACATATGTGGGATGGGTATATACGCTGTATGTGTGTGACATATGTGGGATGGGTGTATATGCTGTATGTGTATGACATATGTGGGATGGGTATATACGCTGGATGTGTATGACATATGTGGGATGGGTATATACGCTGGATGACATATGTGGGATGGGTATATACGCTGGATGTGGATGACATATGTGGGATGGGTATATACGCTGTATGTGTATGACATATGTGGGATGGGTATATACGCTGTATGTGTATGACATATGTGGGATGGGTATATACGCTGGATGTGGATGACATATGTGGGATGGGTATATACGCTGGATGTGGATGACATATGTGGGATGGGTATATACGCTGGATGTGTGTGACATATGTGGGATGGGTATATACGCTGGATGTGTGTGACATATGTGGGATGGGTATATACGCTGGATGTGTATGACATATGTGGGATGGGTATATACGCTGTATGTGTATGACATATGTGGGATGGGTATATACGCTGTATGTGTATGACATATGTGGGATGGGTATATACGCTGTATGTGTATGACATATGTGGGATGGGTGTATACGCTGTATGTGTATGACATATGTGGGATGGGTATATACGCTGGATGTGTATGACATATGTGGGATGGGTATATACGCTGGATGTGTATGACATATGTGGGATGGGTATATACGCTGGATGTGTGTGACATATGTGGGATGGGTATATACGCTGGATGTGTATGACATATGTGGGATGGGTATATACGCTGGATGACATATGTGGGATGGGTATATACGCTGGATGTGGATGACATATGTGGGATGGGTATATACGCTGGATGTGGATGACATATGTGGGATGGGTATATACGCTGGATGTGGATGACATATGTGGGATGGGTGTATATGCTGTATGTGTGTGACTCACACTTGTAAGTATATAAATATATATATTTTTTAAGGGGGAAGGAGGGCCCCATTCAGAAGTCTGCTATGGGGCCCTGTCTCTCCTAGTTACGCCCCTGCTAAGGGTCCTTACCTGCACCCTCAGCAAATGGGCTCTGACTGTGCCCAGGAGGTGACACTGCTGCACCTGTTCTTCTTGGGACTTTGCTTCGTGCTGTTGTGACACAATTTTAAGTCTCAGTAATAAATGTGGTGCAGTCAGTAATAAATGTGGAGCAGTCAGTAATAAATGTGATGTAGTCAGTAATAAATGTGATGTAGTCAGTAATAAATGTGGTGTAGTCAGTAATAAATGTGATGCAGTCAGTAATAAATGTGATGTAGTCAGTAATAAATGTGATACAGTCAGTAATAAATGTGGAGCAGTCAGTAATAAATGTTATGCAGTCAGTAATAAATGTGATACAGTCAGTAATAAATGTGATGCAGTCAGTAATAAATGTGATGTAGTCAGTAATAAATGTGGAGCAGTCAGTAATAAATGTGATGCAGTCAGTAATAAATGTGATGTAGTCAGTAATAAATGTGATACAGTCAGTAATAAATGTGGAGCAGTCAGTAATAAATGTGGAGCAGTCAGTAATAAATGTGATACAGACAGTAATAAATGTGATACAGTCAGTAATAAATGTGATGTAGTCAGTAATAAATGTGGAGCAGTCAGTAATAAATGTGATGCAGTCAGTAATAAATGTGATGCAGTCAGTAATAAATGTGATACAGTCAGTAATAAATGTGATGTAGTCAGTAATAAATGTGATGCAGTCAGTAATAAATGTGATGTAGTCAGTAATAAATGTGATACAGTCAGTAATAAATGTGGAGCAGTCAGTAATAAATGTTATGCAGTCAGTAATAAATGTGATACAGTCAGTAATAAATGTGATGCAGTCAGTAATAAATGTGGTGCAGTCAGTAATAAATGTGGAGCAGTCAGTAATAAATGTGATGCAGTCAGTAATAAATGTGATGCAGTCAGTAATAAATGTGGAGCAGTCAGTAATAAATGTGATGTAGTCAGTAATAAATGTGATGTAGTCAGTAATAAATGTGATACAGTCAGTAATAAATGTGTTACAGTCAGTAATAAATGTGGAGCAGTCAGTAATAAATGTGATGCAGTCAGTAATAAATGTGGAGCAGTCAGTAATAAATGTGGTACAGTCAGTAATAAATGTTATGCAGTCAGTAATAAATGTGATACAGTCAGTAATAAATGTGATGCAGTCAGTAATAAATCAGTGATCTTCTCTTGATGCCTGGAATCTGTGATGTCTTGTTTCCTCTGTGGGCGATTCGTCAGGCCTGCGGCTGTGGGTGGGAAGTGTTTATGCTAAGTAGCCCTTTAAGAGCTGTATATGTAAGACTTGAATCCGGGGGCTGAAAAATGTCACTGACATCATCGGTCCCAGCCACAAATATTTTACCCATCGCTCTGTATCTAACTGTATCTAAGCTGAGGATCAACTTTATCTCTGGAAAAACTGGATTCTGCCAACACTTCCCACAGCTCTGGTTTGTTACATTGTATCAGTCTGAAGTCTCTTCCACTCATACAATTACAGGATTAGATACAGTTGTAACAAACCATCAGCAGTGATAAGTTACATCCAGGACGTCCAACTGCAACAGAATAACGACTGAGCAGCGATAGCAAACCTGAAGCTACAGGGGGAGATCCTGAGCAGTGTCCAGAAGTACAAGGAGATATCCCTGTACATAGGGGGCAGTATTATAGTAGTTATATTCCTGTACATAGGGGGCAGTATTATAGTAGTTATATTCTTGTACATAGGGGGCAGTATTATAGTAGTTATATTCCTGTACATAGGGGGCAGTATTATAGTAGTTATATTCCTGTACATAGGGGGCAGTATTATAGTAGTTATATTCCTGTACATAGGGGGCAGTATTATAGTAGTTATATTCTTGTACATAGGGGGCAGTATTATAGTAGTTATATTCCTGTACATAGGGAGCAGTATTATAGTAGTTATATTCCTGTACATAGGGGGCAGTATTATAGTAGTTATATTCCTGTACATAGGGGGCAGTATTATAGTAGTTATATTCCTGTACATAGGGGGCAGTATTATAGTAGTTATATTCCTGTACATAGGGGACAGTATTATAGTAGTTATATTCCTGTACATAGGGAGCAGTATTATAGTAGTTATATTCTTGTACATAGGGGGCAGTATTATAGTAGTTATATTCCTGTACATAGGGGGCAGTATTATAGTAGTTATATTCCTGTACATAGGGGGCAGTATTATAGTAGTTATATTCCTGTACATAGGGGGCAGTATTATAGTAGTTATATTCCTGTACATAGGGGGCAGTATTATAGTAGTTATATTCCTGTACATAGGGGGCAGTATTATAGTAGTTATATTCCTGTACATAGGGGGCAGTATTATAGTAGTTATATTCCTGTACATAGGGGGCAGTATTATAGTAGTTATATTCCTGTACATAGGGGGCAGTATTATAGTAGTTATATTCCTGTACATAGGGGACAGTATTATAGTAGTTATATTCCTGTACATAGGGGGCAGTATTATAGTAGTTATATTCCTGTACATAGGGGGCAGTATTATAGTAGTTATATTCCTGTACATAGGGGGCAGTATTATAGTAGTTATATTCCTGTACAAAGGAGGCGGTATTATAGTAGTTATATTCTTGTACATAGAGGGCAGTATTATAGTAGTTATATTCTTGTACATAGGGGGGCAGTATTATAGTAGTTATATTCCTGTACATAGGGGGCAGTATTATAGTAGTTATATTCCTGTACATAGGAGGCAGTATTATAGTAGTTATATTCCTGTACATAGGAGGCAGTATTATAGTAGTTATATTCCTGTACATAGGGGGCAGTATTATAGTAGTTATATTCTTGTACATAGGGGGCAGTATTATAGTAGTTATATTCCTGTACATAGGGGGCAGTATTATAGTAGTTATATTCCTGTACATAGGGGGCAGTATTATAGTAGTTATATTCCTGTACATAGGGGGCAGTATTATAGTAGTTATATCCCTGTACATAGGGGGCAGTATTATAGTAGTTATATTCCTGTACATAGAGGGCAGTATTATAGTAGTTATATTCCTGTACATAGGAGGCAGTATTATAGTAGTTATATTCCTGTACATAGGGGGCAGTATTATAGTAGTTATATTCCTGTACATAGAGGGCAGTATTATAGTAGTTATATCCCTGTACATAGGGGGCAGTATTATAGTAGTTATATTCCTGTACATAGAGGGCAGTATTATAGTAGTTATATTCCTGTACATAGGAGGCAGTATTATAGTAGTTATATTCCTGTACATATGGGGCAGTATTATAGTAGTTATATTCTTGTACATAGGGGGCAGTATTATAGTAGTTATATTCCTGTACATAGGGGGCAGTATTATAGTAGTTATATTCCTGTACATAGGGAGCAGTATTATAGTAGTTATATTCCTGTACATAGGGGGCAGTATTATAGTAGTTATATTCCTGTACATAGGGGGCAGTATTATAGTAGTTATATTCCTGTACATAGGGGGCAGTATTATAGTAGTTATATTCCTGTACATAGGGGGCAGTATTATAGTAGTTATATTCCTGTACATAGGGGGCAGTATTATAGTAGTTATATTCCTGTACATAGGGGGCAGTATTATAGTAGTTATATTCCTGTACATAGGGGGCAGTATTATAGTAGTTATATTCCTGTACATAGGGGGCAGTATTATAGTAGTTATATTCCTGTACATAGGGGGCAGTATTATAGTAGTTATATTCCTGTACATAGGGGGCAGTATTATAGTAGTTATATTCCTGTACATAGGGGGCAGTATTATAGTAGTTATATTCCTGTACATAGGGGGCAGTATTATAGTAGTTATATTCCTGTACATAGGGGGCAGTATTATAGTAGTTATATTCCTGTACATAGGGGGCAGTATTATAGTAGTTATATTCCTGTACATAGGGGGCAGTATTATAGTAGTTATATTCCTGTACATAGGGGGCAGTATTATAGTAGTTATATTCCTGTACATAGGGGGCAGTATTATAGTAGTTATATTCCTGTACATAGGGGGCAGTATTATAGTAGTTATATTCCTGTACATAGGGGGCAGTATTATAGTAGTTATATTCCTGTACATAGGGGGCAGTATTATAGTAGTTATATTCCTGTACATAGGGGGCAGTATTATAGTAGTTATATTCCTGTACATAGGGGGCAGTATTATAGTAGTTATATTCCTGTACATAGGGGGCAGTATTATAGTAGTTATATTCTTGTACATAGGGGGCAGTATTATAGTAGTTATATTCTTGTACATAGGGGGCAGTATTATAGTAGTTATATTCCTGTACATAGGGGGCAGTATTATAGTAGTTATATTCCTGTACATAGGGGGCAGTATTATAGTAGTTATATTCTTGTACATAGGGGGCAGTATTATAGTAGTTATATTCTTGTACATAGGGGGCAGTATTATAGTAGTTATATTCCTGTACATAGGGGGCAGTATTATAGTAGTTATATTCCTGTACATAGGGGGCAGTATTATAGTAGTTATATTCCTGTACATAGAGGGCAGTATTATAGTAGTTATATTCTTGTACATAGGGGGGCAGTATTATAGTAGTTATATTCCTGTACATAGGGGGCAGTATTATAGTAGTTATATTCCTGTACATAGGGGGCAGTATTATAGTAGTTATATTCCTGTACATAGGGGGCAGCATTATAGTAGTTATATCCCTGTACATAGGGGGCAGTATTATAGTAGTTATATTCTTGTACATAGGGGGCAGTATTATAGTAGTTATATCCCTGTACATAGGGGGCAGTATTATAGTAGTTATATTCCTGTACATAGGGGGCAGTATTATAGTAGTTATATTCCTGTACATAGGGGGCAGTATTATAGTAGTTATATTCCTGTACATAGGGGGCAGTATTATAGTAGTTATATTCCTGTACATAGGGGGCAGTATTATAGTAGTTATATTCTTGTACATGGGGGGTCTCTATGTGATGTATATACCCCCCCCCTTCCCCCATGGTGGTCTCTATGTGAGGGTCCTTGTCTGATCCGTTTCCTTCTCTCCGCAGAATATGATTGGCAGATAGCCGGGCACACGATGGCCATGGCTTCCCGGAAGAGGGGGCGTCCTGCTTTGGGGTTCCTTTGCTGCTTTGGGAGCAGCGATCACCCAGAGATTAACCTCAAGGACAATAATCCGCTCCAGTTCTTGGAGTTCTCCGGCCCGATCCCGTCCCCGGAGGAGCTGAACGCCCGCTTCTCCGAGCTGGTGGTAAGTGGGAGCGACAGTAAGGGAGCACTCACCTCCCCCACCCAGGAGGTCCCCCCAATAGTCACCCCAACCGTGACCTTCCGTGCCTTAAATCATGAGGACGGTAATAAGCCCCTCTGCTGGATGTGTTGGGAGGTTAAAGGGGTCTCCTCCTCCTGTCTGGGCAGTCACATCCAGTGTCATTTATCTGCCATACATAAACATTCCTTCTATTAGATGTCATTTAATAAAAAATGTTCCTGTGTGAAGATAATTTCTCATAAATGTAGTCATATGGTCCCCTAGAGACAAGACTGTGTCCTTGGATACGACCACCTCTGCTGGAGGGATTGCACATAAGGTTTTTGTATATGACATGTCCGGGAGTTACTGCAGGTCCTGCAGCCGTCCTGTGGTAATGATCACTGAGTCCAGGAGGTCAGGCAGGACTCTATAGCGCATGTCTGGCCACCGCTGCCAGAGTGTGAGGGGGTCGTATCCAAGGAAGCTCTCGTTTCTAAGGGACAACATGGCGACATTTATGAGAAATTATCTTCACACAGGGACATTTTTTTTTTTAAAATAACATCCAATTAAAGAAATGTTCGCCCCCCCCTGTCCCTCCCTTCCGCGGCCGCCCCCCGCTGGCGCCCTCCAGGCTTTCTCTCACACTACCCCCCAGACTGTGCCCTGGACAGCGCCATACTGGTAGTACCAAGGAGAGCTGGAAACCGGTGACTGCCCCCCTGGAGAACCTTACACTATGGGGCAAATTTACTTACCCGTCCTGTTGCAATCCCCGATCCGGATGGTCCGACAAAGATGAAGTCCAGCACAATTCACGTAGTTCGTGCGCCCGATATCCTGCATGTGTCGCTTCCGAGCCGGAGTTCACCTACGTCTTCCCGATGCTTGTAAGTGCGTGTCTTGCGATACAATTTCGGATGTCAAATCCCGTAGGTTTTCCTAATCCATCAGATTGTTCAACACCCCCCCCCCCCCCCCCATTTGTGTCGCGTGCAAGCCGGTGCCGATGCGCCAAAAACCCCTGTTAAATGCGCGCAACTCGGAAATCGCCTGGAAATCCAACAAAAATGCGCTCCACGAACCCTTAGTAAATGAGCCCCTGTGTGGGGAACCACTCTGGCAGACGAGGGAGGAGGGAGCAGGGTCTTGCAGGTTACAGTCTAAATCAAGTGTTTGATCACAGAGTGTGAGTACAACAACTTAAATTCAGCCTCGGCATAAACAATCCAGTGCGGACCCCCGTGTGTAGGTGCCCCTGGTGCCGGCAGGTTATCAGGAGGCGCTCGGCATGCCTGCAGTCTATAGCTGGCTCTAAGGAGACCTGCGACCGGCATCTGTGACTGGAGTGGGCAGACAGCAGCCTACTGCCCCGGGGTAATAGTGATCCCACAGAGCGAGCTGTAGAGGTCCCCCCGGGCGGGCGGTCAGCACTGTATCTCTCTGGTGCACCATCCTCCCTCCCCACTGCTTCATGCACCAGTAGTTCACCATGGAGCTGACATGACACTTACTCCAATCCTAATTAATGGGAGCCACGTGGATGATCTTTGGGGCCCCACTAATGTGCGGTAGTGCAGCCATTAGGGCCCCTGCAGGGTGTCCTACATCCCAGAGGGGGGGTGGAGAAGTGTAGGAGGTTATGCAGTGTGTACACCGCTCTAAGACAACATTATACATATAAAGATTCAAGTTTTATATTCTGTCTCCAGACTTTGGAGTGGGAACCATTCATCCCCATTAGGCAGGCGCCGGCTGCTGGGGACATGAGTCTGGTGCTGGCCGCTTATTGTTTCCCCACTGCTCCAGATTACATATTATATGTACATCTGATACAGATTTATAGTCTATACTGATGCATTGTAACAAACTATCAGGATTGGTGAGGTCCGTGTAGAGGAGGTGCAAAGGAGAGAGGCCCTCCCCGTGCCCAGCCTCTCATACTCCAGAGAGCGCACCTTCACCAGGGGGGAGAGGACAGACTAAGGGACACTAAGGAGAGAGGCCCTCCCCGTGCCCAGCCTCTCATACTCCAGAGAGCGCACCTTCACCAGGAGGGGAGAGGACAGACTAAGGGACACTAAGGAGAGAGGTCCTCCCCATGCCCAGCCTCTCATACTCCAGAGAGCGCACCTTCACCAGGGGGGAGAGGACAGACTAAGGGACACTAAGGAGAGAGGTCCTCCCCGTGCCCAGCCTCTCATACTCCAGAGAGCGCACCATCACCAGGAGGGAGAGGACAGACTAAGGGACACTAAGGAGAGAGGTCCTCCCCGTGCCCAGCCTCTCATACTCCAGAGAGCGCAGCTTCACCAGGAGGGGAGAGGACAGACTAAGGGACACTAAGGAGAGAGGCCCTCCCCGTGCCCAGCCTCTCATACTCCAGAGAGCGCACCTTCACCAGGAGAGAGAGGACAGACTAAGGGACACTAAGGAGAGAGGCCCTCCCCGTGCCCAGCCTCTCATACTCCAGAGAGCGCACCTTCACCAGGAGGGAGAGGACAGACTAAGGGACACTAAGGAGAGAGGCCCTCCCCGTGCCCAGCCTCTCATACTCCGGAGAGCGCACCTTCACCAGGTGGGAGAGGAGAGACTAAGGGACACTAAGGAGAGAGGCCCTCCCCGTGCCCAGCCTCTCATACTCCAGAGAGCGCACCTTCACCAGGGGGGAGAGGACAGACTAAGGGGCACTAAGGAGTGAGGTCCTCCCCGTGCCCAGCCTCTCATACTCCGGAGAGCGCACCTTCACCAGGGGGGAGAGGACAGACTAAGGGACACTAAGGAGAGAGGTCCTCCCCGTGCCCAGCCTCTCATACTCCGGAGAGCGCACCTTCACCAGGAGGGAGAGGACAGACTAAGGGACACTAAGGAGAGAGGTCCTCCTCGTGCCCAGCCTCTCATACTCCAGAGAGCGCACCTTCACCAGGTCACCCACAATGTTCCTAACCACCTCATCCACCGGGAGGATTTTACGCTGCGTCGATACTAAACACCGTGCGTTCCACGTGTGGTACCTGACCACTAGACTGACTAGAAATAACGTGCAGCGGTCCCGGCCACCCAGGCCTCTGCATAGGAGAGACCGGCAAACCCTGGCCAATGGATGGAAGCGCCCACCCGGCTGTGGCTGTACACCTCTGTGTTAAAGGGGCACTGAAGCAGGAAGTGGTCCATGCTCTCCAGCAGACCACCGCACTCCTCCCGGGGACAACCCCTTTCCTCAGAGCTCCTACACTTCAGATTGTCCCTCACACACAGCTTTCCATGGAAGCAGCGCCAAGTCACGTCCCAAAACTTCAAGGGGATCCTGATGGAATTCAATAAACTCAAACCCACCCCCAGATCCTGACTTGGGCAATCCCTGAGGGCCAGAGGCTTCTGGAAATGGGTCAACAGAACCCTCTTGTCGAGGACTTTCCTCAACATGGTCCTGATCTCCCACATTCCCAGACCCCACCGGCGAATCACCTTCAGAACCGGGGTATTGTAAGCCGGAAGATGCCCATGCGGTGTATGAAGATCCTTCTCTTGTCCTCCTGTCTCCCATTCCTGGAAGAAAGGCCGAAACCATCCCCTGCATCCAGCCATCCAGACTGTAGACCCGAGTCCAGAGGGGTTCTGGCAACATGCACACACTGCCCAGATATATCAGCAACGGGAGCAGGTAGGTTTTGATCAGATTAACCCTTTCTCTGTGGGTCAAAGACCAACCCTTCCACTGGTCCACCTTCTGGGCGGCGATCTTAAGCCTGCCGTCCCAGTTTTGCATGGGGTAATCCCCCTGGCCAAATTCGATGCCTAGAACTTTGGCAGAGTCCTGGGGCCCTGGAAGAGTGTCCGGGAGATCAAAGCCTGGATCCCCCTCTCCCAGCCAGAGACTTATCCCGGTTGATCTTTTCCCGGTTGATCTTGGACCCAGAAGCCTCTGAGTAGCGGTCAACCTCTGACATCACACATTGTGCCTCCTCTCCCGAGGACACGAAATTGGTGACATCATCGACATTCACTACCACTCTAAGAGCGGCTTCCGGTGCTGCCCGATCCATCCCGACTCCCACCAATGGACCACGATCAACCCTCCAAAGGAATGGGTCAATCGCGAACACGTACAGTAGTGGGCTCAGAGGACAACCCTGGCGAACACCAGACTCGACCTCAAAAGCGCGGCCAAGTCAACCATTCACAAGTGGGAAACTCTCTGCCCCTGCGTACAAAACCTTTAGCCAATTGACAAACTCCCCCGGCAGGCCATACCTCAGAAGGACAGACCAGAGGTACTCGTGGTTAACCTGATCAAACGCTTTTGGGCTGATCCAAGGACAGCAAGTACCCCTTCCAGTTACCAGCCCTGCCCTGCTCCACTGCCTCCCGGACACAAAGCACAGCACTAAATGTACTGCGGTCTGGAACAGAGCAGTGCTGGGTCCCCGAAAGGAGCCGGGGTGCAAACTGCACCAGCCGATTAAACAGCACCTTTGCCAAAACCTTTCTGTCCGCACTGAGAAGCGCTATGGGACGCCAGTTCTCAATACGAGATCGGTCCTTACCCTTTGACAGGATGATCAGGAGGGGAACCAAGGAGTCCTTAAAGGTCTTATAAAACTCAGATATTAAGCCATCCGGACCTGGCGATTTCTTGAGGGCGAGCCCTTCAATCGCCCGGCTGACTTCCTCTTCCCTGATCATCTCTGTCAAAACATCAAGAGAGGGGTCTACTCCTGGCTCAGGGACAGTTTCAGCCAGGAAAGCCGACATCACATCCCGATCTAGAACCTTCCTGCCCAAGAGGTGTGAGTAGAAGGATCTGACGACCTCCAGGATCCCCGATCTGGATCCCGTACTGTCAACCAGTCCTGTGACAACTTTACCATTCACTGACATCTTGCATTTTCTGTAAGGGTCGGGCGAGCGGTATTTCCCGTAATCCTTCTCAAAAACCAAAGATGCGTGTCTATCGTACTGACACCTCTTCAGCAAGGATTTCACTCTGGAGATGTCCTCACGACTACCTCCAGTCGAGACGAGATGCTGGAGTTTCCTCCTCAGGCCCTGATACAGGCGGTACCTGTCCAGGCTCCTGAGGCTCGAGAGCTGGCGGAAGAATCTCGCCACCCTTTTCTTGAGCATCTCCCACCACTCTGACTTACTGCTACAAAGGCCCAGCAATGGTACCTGGCTCTGAAGAAAGTCCTCAAAGGATTGTCTGATCTCCGCTTCTTCCAGGAGAGACGAATTGAGCTTCCAGTAGCCTCTTCCCATCCGGGGGGTTTCTCTGATGTTTCAGGGGCAGATCCAGAACCTGCCTCCTCATCCTTGTCTCCAGACTCTGGGCCATTCTCCCCTCCAGAGGACCCTGACTCCCCAGGGGGAGACTCGGCACCCCCTGCAGGCCCCTCCGCCACCTCTGGCCCTTCACCCTCAGCCCCTCCATCGGCAGGAGAGGCTCCATCCAGGGCCAGGAATCAATTTGAAAGTTGGACCAGCGGGGGGTCGGTTGCACCTTCCTTGGGTACCTTAGTCAGGGAGGGAGAAGATCTTACACCTCCCTTCTTTTTACCCTTTTTCTTCTTTTTGGTGCCACGCTTACGCTTTTCCTCTAGCCACGCCCTATTATCCTCGTCCATACTCTCATAATGGGAGGGATCTGAGGATGTGGCACCTTCCTCTCTCGATCCTCCTGACCTCCTCATCCAGTACATCATCCCCTGGGGCCTCAGCGACAGGTGTGGTCTCCAGGATAGCGCCAGAGGTTGTCCCAGCAGCCCGAGACTCCCCCCGCTCTCTCTCCTGTTGCTGCTTCTCTAGACGCCTTAGCTCGGCAGGCGTCTTTTTCCGGTTTTTCTTCCCTGGCCCCTCCATTCCTCCGCCTCTGCTAGTCCCCTCCCCAGCAGATTCAGCCTCATGGCTTTCATCCGCTGAGGCTGAGCCCGCATTAGCGAAGGAAAGAGGACAACGACTGTACGGGTGACCGAGATCACCACACAGGTTACACCTAATCTGCCCTGTACAGGATGCAGCGAGATGGCCGACACCCCTACACAACGCACACTTCTGCACGGTGCAGTTTGCGCTGAAATGTGTGGGGTCACCGCACCTGTGACACAGCTTAGGCTGCCCCCGGTAGAAGATCAGGATCCGATCCCTCCCTAGGAAGGCTGATGAAGGGATGTGGGCGACTGAGTTACCTGAACACCTCAACCTCACCATGAAGGTCCAGGCCCCTACTCGTCACGATTTTTCTCTGGTAAAACAGTGACTCAAGGCAACAGTGACTCAAATCGCCACCCATTACAACCAAGGTAGACAGAAGAGCATCTCTGAACGCACAGTACGTCCAACTTTGAGGCAGATGGGCTACAGCAGCAGAAGACCACACCGGGTGCCTCTCCTTTCAGCTAAGAACAGGAAACTGAGGCTACAATTTGCACAAACTCATCGAAATTGGACAGTAGAAGATTGGAAAAACGTTGCCTGGTCTGATGAGTCTCGATTTCTGCTGCGACATTCGGATGGTGGGGTCAGAATTTGGTACAACAACATGAAAGCGCGGATCCATCCTGCCTTGTATCAGCGGGTCAGGCTGGTGGTGGTGGTGTCATGGATCCATCCTGCCTTGTATCAGCGGGTCAGGCTGGTGGTGGTGGTGTCATGGATCCATCCTGCCTTGTATCAGCGGGTCAGGCTGGTGGTGGTGGTGTCATGGATCCATCCTGCCTTGTATCAGCGGCTCAGGCTGGTGCTGGTGGTGTCATGGATCCATCCTGCCTTGTATCAGCGGCTCAGGCTGGTGCTGGTGGTGTCATGGATCCATCCTGCCTTGTATCAGCGGGTCAGGCTGGTGGTGCTGGTGTCATGGATCCATCCTGCCTTGTATCAGCGGCTCAGGCTGGTGGTGCTGGTGTCATGGATCCATCCTGCCTTGTATCAGTGGCTCAGGCTGGTGGTGGTGGTGTCATGGATCCATCCTGCCTTGTATCAGCGGCTCAGGCTGGTGCTGGTGGTGTCATGGATCCATCCTGCCTTGTATCAGCGGCTCAGGCTGGTGCTGGTGGTGTCATGGATCCATCCTGCCTTGTATCAGCGGCTCAGGCTGGTGGTGGTGGTGTCATGGATCCATCCTGCCTTGTATCAGCGGCTCAGGCTGGTGGTGGTGGTGTCATGGATCCATCCTGCCTTGTATCAGTGGCTCAGGCTGGCGGTGCTGGTGTCATGGATCCATCCTGCCTTGTATCAGCGGCTCAGGCTGGTGGTGCTGGTGTCATGGATCCATCCTGCCTTGTATCAGCGGCTCAGGCTGGTGGTGCTGGTGTCATGGATCCATCCTGCCTTGTATCAGCGGCTCAGGCTGGTGGTGGTGGTGTCATGGATCCATCCTGCCTTGTATCAGCGGCTCAGGCTGGTGGTGGTGGTGTCATGGATCCATCCTGCCTTGTATCAGCGGCTCAGGCTGGTGGTGGTGGTGTCATGGATCCATCCTGCCTTGTATCAGTGGGTCAGGCTGGTGGTGGTGGTGTCATGGATCCATCCTGCCTTGTATCAGCGGCTCAGGCTGGTGGTGGTGGTGTCATGGATCCATCCTGCCTTGTATCAGCGGGTCAGGCTGGTGGTGCTGGTGTCATGGATCCATCCTGCCTTGTATCAGCGGCTCAGGCTGGTAGTGCTGGTGTCATGGATCCATCCTGCCTTGTATCAGCGGTTCAGGCTGGTGGTGGTGGTGTCATGGATCCATCCTGCCTTGTATCAGCGGCTCAGGCTGGTGGTGGTGGTGTCATGGATCCATCCTGCCTTGTATCAGCGGGTCAGGCTGGTGGTGCTGGTGTCATGGATCCATCCTGCCTTGTATCAGCGGCTCAGGCTGGTGGTGCTGGTGTCATGGATCCATCCTGCCTTGTATCAGCGGGTCAGGCTGGTGGTGGTGGTGTCATGGATCCATCCTGCCTTGTATCAGCGGGTCAGGCTGGTGGTGGTGTCATGGATCCATCCTGCCTTGTATCAGCGGCTCAGGCTGGTGGTGGTGGGGTCATGGATCCATCCTGCCTTGTATCAGCGGCTCAGGCTGGTGCTGGTGGTGTCATGGATCCATCCTGCCTTGTATCAGCGGCTCAGGCTGGTGGTGGTGGTGTCATGGATCCATCCTGCCTTGTATCAGCGGCTCAGGCTGGTGGTGGTGGTGTCATGGATCCATCCTGCCTTGTATCAGCGGGTCAGGCTGGTGGTGGTGGTGTCATGGATCCATCCTGCCTTGTATCAGCGGCTCAGGCTGGTGGTGGTGGTGTCATGGTGTTGTTGCTGCCCATGTCCATCCCTTTATGAGCACAATGTACCCTGTAACATCTGATGGCTACTTTCAGCAGGATAATGCGCCATGTCATAAAGCTGGAATCATCTCAGACTGGTTTCTTGAACATGACAATGAGGTCACTGGACACAAATGGCTCCACAGTCACCAGATCCCAATCCAATAGAGCATCTTTGGGATGTGGTGGAACGGGAGATTGGCATCATGGATGTGCAGCCGACAAATCTGCGGCAACTGTGTGATGCCATCATGTCACTATGGAGCAAAATCTCTGAGGAGCTTCCAGCACCTTGTTGTATCTATGCCACGAAGAATTGAGGCAGTTCTGAAGACAAAAGTGGGTCCAACCCGTTACTAGCATGGTGGACCTAATAAAGTGGCCGCTGAGTGTATAATGCCATGTTTCTCAGCAGGGTGGTGTTTTGCAGCTTTAGCTGTGAGTGGAGGTGTCTCCTCTGGTGTCGGGGTGCTGCCTCCTCTTCCTCCTCTTCCTCCCCCGTGGTGTTCCTGTTCCCTGACCTCAGACAGCATTCCTTGGCTTATTTTCGGCTGGAATCTTTCTCGGGGCCAGGAATCCCATGTAACGAGGCTCGGGATGTTGTTTCACTTGTCTTCCCTCAAAATCTGGGAATCCATCTAAGTATTTCCATATGTCCCCCCAGAATATAGTTAAACCTCTCCCCTCCTGGGGGAACCTGCAAGTGTCTGCAGCTGCCACCCGGATCGGGGCGAGAGCCAGCAATTATCTCCCGTCCACCCACTGTCTATAGAGGGAACAACTAGTCAGTAATTACATGATGTGGGCACTTCTACCCCTGACCTGTAGGGGGCAGTAACGACATGATGTGGGCACTTCTACCCCTGACCTGTAGGGGGCAGTAACGACATGATGTGGGCACTTCTACCCCTGACCTGTAGGGGGCAGTAACGACATGATGTGGGCACTTCTACCCCTGACCTGTAGGGGGCAGTAACGACATGATGTGGGCACTTCTACCCCTGACCTGTAGGGGGCAGTAACGACATGATGTGGGCACTTCTACCCCTGACCTGTAGGGGGCAGTAACGACATGATGTAGGGCACTTCTACCCCTGACCTGTAGGGGGCAGTAACGACATGATGTAGGGCACTTCTACCCCTGACCTGTAGGGGGCAGTAACGACATGATGTTGGGCACTTCTACCCCTGACCTGTAGGGGGCAGTAACGACATGATGTAGGGCACTTCTACCCCTTACCTGTAGGGGGCAGTAACGACATGATGTAGGGCACTTCTACCCCTGACCTGTAGGGGGCAGTAACGACATGATGTAGGGCACTTCTACCCCTGACCTGTAGGGGGCAGTAACGACATGATGTAGGGCACTTCTACCCCTGACCTGTAGGGGGCAGTAACGACATGATGTAGGGCACTTCTACCCCTGACCTGTAGGGGGCAGTAACGACATGATGTAGGGCACTTCTACCCCTGACCTGTAGGGGGCAGTAACGACATGATGTAGGGCACTTCTACCCCTGACCTGTAGGGGGCAGTAACGACATGATGTAGGGCACTTCTACCCCTGACCTGTAGGGGGCAGTAACGACATGATGTAGGGCACTTCTACCCCTGACCTGTAGGGGGCAGTAACGACATGATGTAGGGCACTTCTACCCCTGACCTGTAGGGGGCAGTAACGACATGATGTAGGGCACTTCTACCCCTGACCTGTAGGGGGCAGTAACGACATGATGTAGGGCACTTCTACCCCTGACCTGTAGGGGGCAGTAACGACATGATGTAGGGCACTTCTACCCCTGACCTGTAGGGGGCAGTAACGACATGATGTAGGGCACTTCTACCCCTGACCTGTAGGGGGCAGTAACGACATGATGTAGGGCACTTCTACCCCTGACCTGTAGGGGGCAGTAACGACATGATGTAGGGCACTTCTACCCCTGACCTGTAGGGGGCAGTAACGACATGATGTAGGGCACTTCTACCCCTGACCTGTAGGGGGCAGTAACGACATGATGTAGGGCACTTCTACCCCTGACCTGTAGGGGGCAGTAACGACATGATGTAGGGCACTTCTACCCCTGACCTGTAGGGGGCAGTAACGACATGATGTAGGGCACTTCTACCCCTGACCTGTAGGGGGCAGTAACGACATGATGTAGGGCACTTCTACCCCTGACCTGTAGGGGGCAGTAACGACATGATGTAGGGCACTTCTACCCCTGACCTGTAGGGGGCAGCAACGACATGATGTAGGGCACTTCTACCCCTGACCTGTAGGGGGCAGCAACGACATGATGTAGGGCACTTCTACCCCTGACCTGTAGGGGGCAGCAACGACATGATGTAGGGCACTTCTACCCCTGACCTGTAGGGGGCAGCAACGACATGATGTAGGGCACTTCTACCCCTGACCTGTAGGGGGCAGCAACGACATGATGTAGGGCACTTCTACCCCTGACCTGTAGGGGGCAGCAACGACATGATGTAGGGCACTTCTACCCCTGACCTGTAGGGGGCAGCAACGACATGATGTAGGGCACTTCTACCCCTGACCTGTAGGGGGCAGCAACGACATGATGTAGGGCACTTCTACCCCTGACCTGTAGGGGGCAGCAACGACATGATGTAGGGCACTTCTACCCCTGACCTGTAGGGGGCAGCAACGACATGATGTAGGGCACTTCTACCCCTGACCTGTAGGGGGCAGCATTGAGTGATATTTTTGTGTTTTTCTTACCAGGATGAGCTGGATCTCACAGATAAGAACCGGGAGGCCATGTTTGCCCTACCCCCAGAGAAGAAGTGGCAGATTTACTGCAGCAAGAAGAAGGTAGGTGCCTCCAGGGGGTCATTCACTGTTTACAGAGTGTGGGAGCAGAGGGGATCACTGAGTGGCTTGTAGCGTGGCCTAGTGCCAGTTCACGTCCCGATGGCTTAGTCCTGGAGAACAGGCCTCATCCACACCCATGGGGCCAGTGAGGGGTTACAGGAAGTAGGGGCAGCAGTAGTATTGTGATCCCCTGAGGCACTCCAGGTGTGTATTGATGTATCTCCGGGCAGATGGTGAAGGGGAGGCCGTGGGGTTAGTGGCAGCCAGGGATCACACGTGCAGACACGGATGTTGAACAATAAGGTGTTGGGCTTTGTCGCAGCACCGGCTCCTAGAGCTCTGAGCATGCGCACATTCTCGCTCTCAGCACTGCAGCTACTGGACATGCGCAGAGCTTCGGGGAGCCGGTGGTGAGGGGCAGGTAGGAGGGACAGAAGAGGGGACTTGGAGTAACTAGTGCACCCACTACCCAGGAAGCCTCTGTGGGAAATGGTCATATTAGGCTATGAAGTATTAAAGGATTATGGAAAGTATGTTTAGGGCTTAGGATGTAACTGGGAACCATCCGACCTACCTGAAGAGAGGGTTGGTTGCCTTTAATGGCAGCAGCCGGTGATAAGGTGTAGAATGGTCCTGCGGGCACGCCCCAGGCGGTGGATTGTAGAGCTCCTCGGCCCTGGTCTGGTGGTCAGGCTGCTTAGTAGGAGCTGGACTGGCTCTGCTGCATGGGCAGCACATGGCACTCTCTATGGCACACGGATATGGTTTCTAGTAGAGACTGGACCCAGTACTTGTTATGTGTTGTCCGCTGACATGACCGATCTTCCGTGGGAACGAGAGGAGTCTGCTCCATGCAGTGAGCCCATGGCTCAATTAATCCCACCCTTACACGGATTACCACGGGAGCTGTGAAAGAGCCAGAAGAGCCGGCTCTTTGTAGTGAGCAGAGTCTAAGTAGCTAGACTTCCTATCAAGAGAATCCAGAGCCTTGAAATACGCCCCTATTTATAGATTGTTGCTGAGCCCCAACCAATCACAGGCCAGGATACTGCAGGGAAGATAATAAATGCTGCAACATAACATAAACAATCACATTTTAACCGTCAGTAGTAAGTACTGCAGGTGTCGCCACTAGGTTTGGCCAGTAGTTGGCAGCAAAGGATAACAGCTACATGGATGTCAAACCACGGGAAGGACGCCTGAAGGTGGCACCTCATCATGATGCAGGAGGACCCAGGCAGGATCATCTGTACATGGCCAGGAACATCTCATCATGATGCAGGAGGACCCAGGCAGGATCATCTGTACATGGCCGGGAACACCTCATCATGATGCAGGAGGACCCAGGCAGGATCATCTGTACATGGCCGGGGAGACCTCATCATGATGCAGGAGGACCCAGGCAGGATCATCTGTACATGGCCAGGGAGACCTCATCATGATGCAGGAGGACCCAGGCAGGATCATCTGTACATGGCCAGGAACACCTCATCATGATGCAGGAGGACCCAGGCAGGATCATCTGTACATGGCCAGGAACATCTCATCATGATGCAGGAGGACCCAGGCAGGATCATCTGTACATGGCCAGGGAGACCTCATCATGATGCAGGAGGACCCAGGCAGGATCATCTGTACATGGCCAGGGAGACCTCATCATGATGCAGGAGGACCCAGGCAGGATCATCTGTACATGGCCAGGGAGACCTCATCATGATGCAGGAGGACCCAGGCAGGATCATCTGTACATGGCCAGGGAGACCTCATCATGATGCAGGAGGACCCAGGCAGGATCATCTGTACATGGCCAGGAACACCTCATCATGATGCAGGAGGACCCAGGCAGGATCATCTGTACATGGCCAGGGAGACCTCATCATGATGCAGGAGGACCCAGGCAGGATCATCTGTACATGGCCAGGAACATCTCATCATGATGCAGGAGGACCCAGGCAGGATCATCTGTACATGGCCAGGGAGACCTCATCATGATGCAGGAGGACCCAGGCAGGATCATCTGTACATGGCCAGGAACACCTCATCATGATGCAGGAGGACCCAGGCAGGATCATCTGTACATGGCTAGGGAGACCTCATCATGATGCAGGAGGACCCAGGCAGGATCATCTGTACATGGCCAGGGAGACCTCATCATGATGCAGGAGGACCCAGGCAGGATCATCTGTACATGGCCAGGAGCACCTCATCATGATGCAGGAGGACCCAGGCAGGATCATCTGTACATGGCCAGGAGCACCTCATCATGATGCAGGAGGACCCAGGCAGGATCATCTGTACATGGCCAGGAACACCTCATCATGATGCAGGAGGACCCAGGCAGGATCATCTGTACATGATGCAGGAGGACCCAGGCAGGATCATCTGTACATGGCCAGGGAGACCTTATCATGACGCAGGAGGACCCAGGCAGGATCATCTGTACATGGCCAGGGAGACCTCATCATGATGCAGGAGGACCCAGGCAGGATCATCTGTACATGGCCAGGAACACCTCATCATGATGCAGGAGGACCCAGGCAGGATCATCTGTACATGGCCAAGAACACCTCATCATGATGCAGGAGGACCCAGGCAGGATCATCTGTACATGGCCAAGAACACCTCATCATGATGCAGGAGGACCCAGGCAGGATCATCTGTACATGGCCAGGAACACCTCATCATGATGCAGGAGGACCCAGGCAGGATCATCTGTACATGGCCAGGGAGACCTCATCATGATGCAGGAGGACCCAGGCAGGATCATCTGTACATGGCCAGGGAGACCTCATCATGATGCAGGAGGACCCAGGCAGGATCATCTGTACATGGCCAGGAACATCTCATCATGATGCAGGAGGACCCAGGCAGGATCATCTGTACATGGCCAGGGAGACCTCATCATGATGCAGGAGGACCCAGGCAGGATCATCTGTACATGGCCGGGGTGACCTCATCATGATGCAGGAGGACCCAGGCAGGATCATCTGTACATGGCCAGGAACACCTCATCATGATGCAGGAGGACCCAGGCAGGATCATCTGTACATGGCCAGAGACACCTCATCATGATGCAGGAGGACCCAGGCAGGATCATCTGTACATGGCCAGGGAGACCTCATCATGATGCAGGAGGACCCAGGCAGGATCATCTGTACATGGCCAGGGAGACCTCATCATGATGCAGGAGGACCCAGGCAGGATCATCTGTACATGGCCAGGAACACCTCATCATGATGCAGGAGGACCCAGGCAGGATCATCTGTACATGGCCAGGGAGACCTCATCATGATGCAGGAGGACCCAGGCAGGATCATCTGTACATGGCCAGGAACATCTCATCATGATGCAGGAGGACCCAGGCAGGATCATCTGTACATGGCCAGGGAGACCTCATCATGATGCAGGAGGACCCAGGCAGGATCATCTGTACATGGCCAGGAACACCTCATCATGATGCAGGAGGACCCAGGCAGGATCATCTGTACATGGCCAGGAGCACCTCATCATGATGCAGGAGGACCCAGGCAGGATCATCTGTACATGGCCAGGAACACCTCATCATGATGCAGGAGGACCCAGGCAGGATCATCTGTACAAGGCCAGGGAGACCTCATCATGATGCAGGAGGACCCAGGCAGGATCATCTGTACATGGCCAGGGAGACCTTATCATGACGCAGGAGGACCCAGGCAGGATCATCTGTACATGGCCAGGGAGACCTCATCATGATGCAGGAGGACCCAGGCAGGATCATCTGTACATGGCCAGGAACACCTCATCATGATGCAGGAGGACCCAGGCAGGATCATCTGTACATGGCCAAGAACACCTCATCATGATGCAGGAGGACCCAGGCAGGATCATCTGTACATGGCCAAGAACACCTCATCATGATGCAGGAGGACCCAGGCAGGATCATCTGTACATGGCCAGGAACACCTCATCATGATGCAGGAGGACCCAGGCAGGATCATCTGTACATGGCCAGGGAGACCTCATCATGATGCAGGAGGACCCAGACAGGATCATCTGTACATGGCCAGGAACATCTCATCATGATGCAGGAGGACCCAGGCAGGATCATCTGTACATGGCCAGGGAGACCTCATCATGATGCAGGAGGACCCAGGCAGGATCATCTGTACATGGCCGGGGTGACCTCATCATGATGCAGGAGGACCCAGGCAGGATCATCTGTACATGGCCAGGAACACCTCATCATGATGCAGGAGGACCCAGGCAGGATCATCTGTACATGGCCAGGAACATCTCATCATGATGCAGGAGGACCCAGGCAGGATCATCTGTACATGGCCAGGGAGACCTCATCATGATGCAGGAGGACCCAGGCAGGATCATCTGTACATGGCCAGGGAGACCTCATCATGATGCAGGAGGACCCAGGCAGGATCATCTGTACATGGCCAGGGAGACCTCATCATGATGCAGGAGGACCCAGGCAGGATCATCTGTACATGGCCAGGAACACCTCATCATGATGCAGGAGGACCCAGGCAGGATCATCTGTACATGGCCAGGGAGACCTCATCATGATGCAGGAGGACCCAGGCAGGATCATCTGTACATGGCCAGGAACATCTCATCATGATGCAGGAGGACCCAGGCAGGATCATCTGTACATGGCCAGGGAGACCTCATCATGATGCAGGAGGACCCAGGCAGGATCATCTGTACATGGCCAGGAACACCTCATCATGATGCAGGAGGACCCAGGCAGGATCATCTGTACATGGCCAGGAGCACCTCATCATGATGCAGGAGGACCCAGGCAGGATCATCTGTACATGGCCAGGAACACCTCATCATGATGCAGGAGGACCCAGGCAGGATCATCTGTACATGATGCAGGAGGACCCAGGCAGGATCATCTGTACATGGCCAGGGAGACCTCATCATGATGCAGGAGGACCCAGGCAGGATCATCTGTACATGGCCAGGGAGACCTCATCATGATGCAGGAGGACCCAGGCAGGATCATCTGTACATGGCCAGGGAGACCTCATCATGATGCAGGAGGACCCAGGCAGGATCATCTGTACATGGCCAGGGAGACCTCATCATGATGCAGGAGGACCCAGGCAGGATCATCTGTACATGGCCAGGGAGACCTCATCATGATGCAGGAGGACCCAGGCAGGATCATCTGTACATGGCCAGGGAGACCTCATCATGATACAGGAGGACCCAGGCAGGATCATCTGTACATGGCCAGGAACACCTCATCATGATGCAGGAGGACCCAGGCAGGATCATCTGTACATGGCCAGGGAGACCTCATCATGATGCAGGAGGACCCAGGCAGGATCATCTGTACATGGCCAGGGAGACCTCATCATGATGCAGGAGGACCCAGGCAGGATCATCTGTACATGGCCAGGGAGACCTCATCATGATGCAGGAGGACCCAGGCAGGATCATCTGTACATGGCCAGGGAGACCTCATCATGATGCAGGAGGACCCAGGCAGGATCATCTGTACATGGCCAGGAACACCTCATCGTGATGCAGGAGGACCCAGGCAGGATCATCTGTACATGGCCAGGAACACCTCATCATGATGCAGGAGGACCCAGGCAGGATCATCTGTACATGGCCAGGGAGACCTTATCATGACGCAGGAGGACCCAGGCAGGATCATCTGTACATGGCCAGGGAGACCTCATCATGATGCAGGAGGACCCAGGCAGGATCATCTGTACATGGCCAGGGAGACCTCATCATGATGCAGGAGGACCCAGGCAGGATCATCTGTACATGGCCAGGAACACCTCATCATGATGCAGGAGGACCCAGGCAGGATCATCTGTACATGGTCAGGGAGACCTCATCATGATGCAGGAGGACCCAGGCAGGATCATCTGTACATGGCCAGGAACACCTCATCATGATGCAGGAGGACCCAGGCAGGATCATCTGTACATGGCCAAGAACACCTCATCATGATGCAGGAGGACCCAGGCAGGATCATCTGTACATGGCCAGGAACACCTCATCATGATGCAGGAGGACCCAGGCAGGATCATCTGTACATGGCCAGGGAGACCTCATCATGATGCAGGAGGACCCAGGCAGGATCATCTGTACATGGCCAGGAACATCTCATCATGATGCAGGAGGACCCAGGCAGGATCATCTGTACATGGCCAGGAACACCTCATCATGATGCAGGAGGACCCAGGCAGGATCATCTGTACATGGCCAAGAACACCTCATCATGATGCAGGAGGACCCAGGCAGGATCATCTTTACATGGCCAAGAACACCTCATCATGATGCAGGAGGACCCAGGCAGGATCATCTGTACATGGCCAGGGAGACCTCATCATGATGCAGGAGGACCCAGGCAGGATCATCTGTACATGGCCAGGGAGACCTCATCATGATGCAGGAGGACCCAGGCAGGATCATCTGTACATGGCCAGGAACATCTCATCATGATGCAGGAGGACCCAGGCAGGATCATCTGTACATGGCCAGGAACATCTCATCATGATGCAGGAGGACCCAGGCAGGATCATCTGTACATGGCCAGGGAGACCTCATCATGATGCAGGAGGACCCAGGCAGGATCATCTGTACATGGCCAGGGAGACCTCATCATGATGCAGGAGGACCCAGGCAGGATCATCTGTACATGGCCAGGAACACCTCATCATGATGCAGGAGGACCCAGGCAGGATCATCTGTACATGGCCAGGGAGACCTCATCATGATGCAGGAGGACCCAGACAGGATCATCTGTACATGGCCAGGGAGACCTCATCATGATGCAGGAGGACCCAGGCAGGATCATCTGTACATGGCCGGGGTGACCTCATCATGATGCAGGAGGACCCAGGCAGGATCATCTGTACATGGCCAGGAACACCTCATCATGATGCAGGAGGACCCAGGCAGGATCATCTGTACATGGCCAGGGAGACCTCATCATGATGCAGGAGGACCCAGGCAGGATCATCTGTACATGGCCAGGGAGACCTCATCATGATGCAGGAGGACCCAGGCAGGATCATCTGTACATGGCCAGGGAGACCTCATCATGATGCAGGAGGACCCAGGCAGGATCATCTGTACATGGCCAGGAACATCTCATCATGATGCAGGAGGACCCAGGCAGGATCATCTGTACATGGCCAGAGACACCTCATCATGATGCAGGAGGACCCAGGCAGGATCATCTGTACATGGCCAGGGAGACCTCATCATGATGCAGGAGGACCCAGGCAGGATCATCTGTACATGGCCAGGGAGACCTCATCATGATGCAGGAGGACCCAGGCAGGATCATCTGTACATGGCCAGGGAGACCTCATCATGATGCAGGAGGACCCAGGCAGGATCATCTGTACATGGCCAGGGAGACCTCATCATGATGCAGGAGGACCCAGGCAGGATCATCTGTACATGGCCAGGAACACCTCATCATGATGCAGGAGGACCCAGGCAGGATCATCTGTACATGGCCAGGAACACCTCATCATGATGCAGGAGGACCCAGGCAGGATCATCTGTACATGGCCAGGGAGACCTCATCATGATGCAGGAGGACCCAGGCAGGATCATCTGTACATGGCCAGGGAGACCTCATCATGATGCAGGAGGACCCAGGCAGGATCATCTGTACATGGCCAGGAACACCTCATCATGATGCAGGAGGACCCAGGCAGGATCATCTGTACATGGCTAGGGAGACCCCATCATGATGCAGGAGGACCCAGGCAGGATCATCTGTACATGGCCAGGAACACCTCATCATGATGCAGGAGGACCCAGGCAGGATCATCTGTACATGGCCAGGAACACCTCATCATGATGCAGGAGGACCCAGGCAGGATCATCTGTACATGGCCAGGAACACCTCATCATGATGCAGGAGGACCCAGGCAGGATCATCTGTACATGGCCGGGGAGATCTCATCATGATGCAGGAGGACCCAGGCAGGATCATCTGTACATGGCCAGGGAGACCTTATCATGACGCAGGAGGACCCAGGCAGGATCATCTGTACATGGCCAGGGAGACCTCATCATGATGCAGGAGGACCCAGGCAGGATCATCTGTACATGGCCAGGGAGACCTCATCATGATGCAGGAGGACCCAGGCAGGATCGTCTGTACATGGCCAGGAACACCTCATCATGATGCAGGAGGACCCAGGCAGGATCATCTGTACATGGCCAGGGAGACCTCATCATGATGCAGGAGGACCCAGGCAGGATCATCTTTACATGGCCAAGAACACCTCATCATGATGCAGGAGGACCCAGGCAGGATCATCTGTACATGGCCAGGGAGACCTCATCATGATGCAGGAGGACCCAGGCAGGATCATCTGTACATGGCCAGGAACACCTCATCATGATGCAGGAGGACCCAGGCAGGATCATCTGTACATGGCCAGGGAGACCTCATCATGATGCAGGAGGACCCAGGCAGGATCATCTGTACATGGCCAGAGACACCTCATCATGATGCAGGAGGACCCAGGCAGGATCATCTGTACATGGCCGGGGAGATCTCATCATGATGCAGGAGGACCCAGGCAGGATCATCTGTACATGGCCAGGAACACCTCATCATGATGCAGGAGGACCCAGGCAGGATCATCTGTACATGGCCAGGAACACCTCATCATGATGCAGGAGGACCCAGACAGGATCATCTGTACATGGCCAGGAACACCTCATCATGATGCAGGAGGACCCAGGCAGGATCATCTGTACATGGCCAGGAACACCTCATCATGATGCAGGAGGACCCAGGCAGGATCATCTGTACATGGCCAGGAACACCTCATCATGATGCAGGAGGACCCAGGCAGGATCATCTGTACATGGCCAGGGAGACCTCATCATGATGCAGGAGGACCCAGGCAGGATCATCTGTACATGGCCAGGAACACCTCATCATGATGCAGGAGGACCCAGGCAGGATCATCTGTACATGGCCAGGGAGACCTCATCATGATGCAGGAGGACCCAGGCAGGATCATCTGTACATGGCCAGGAACATCTCATCATGATGCAGGAGGACCCAGGCAGGATCATCTGTACATGGCCAGGAACACCTCATCATGATGCAGGAGGACCCAGGCAGGATCATCTGTACATGGCCA
Source organism: Engystomops pustulosus (assembly GCF_040894005.1). Classification (NCBI taxonomy): domain Eukaryota; kingdom Metazoa; phylum Chordata; class Amphibia; order Anura; family Leptodactylidae; genus Engystomops; species Engystomops pustulosus. Next base: position 49,727 of record NW_027285108.1, read on the forward strand.
GGGAGACCTTATCATGATGCAGGAGGACCCAGGCAGGATCATCTGTACATGATGCAGGAGGACCCAGGCAGGATCATCTGTACATGGCCAGGGAGACCTCATCATGATGCAGGAGGACCCAGGCAGGATCATCTGTACATGGCCAGGAACACCTCATCATGATGCAGGAGGACCCAGGCAGGATCATCTGTACATGGCCAGGAGCACCTCATCATGATGCAGGAGGACCCAGGCAGGATCATCTGTACATGGCCAGGGAGACCTCATCATGATGCAGGAGGACCCAGGCAGGATCATCTGTACATGGCCAGGAACACCTCATCATGATGCAGGAGGACCCAGGCAGGATCATCTGTACATGGCCAGGAGCATCTCATCATGATGCAGGAGGACCCAGGCAGGATCATCTGTACATGGCCGGGGAGACCTCATCATGATGCAGGAGGACCCAGGCAGGATCATCTGTACATGGCCAGGAACACCTCATCATGATGCAGGAGGACCCAGGCAGGATCATCTGTACATGATGCAGGAGGACCCAGGCAGGATCATCTGTACATGGCCAGGGAGACCTTATCATGACGCAGGAGGACCCAGGCAGGATCATCTGTACATGGCCAGGGAGACCTTATCATGATGCAGGAGGACCCAGGCAGGATCATCTGTACATGGCCAGGAACACCTCATCATGATGCAGGAGGACCCAGGCAGGATCATCTGTACATGGCCAGGAACACCTCATCATGATGCAGGAGGACCCAGGCAGGATCATCTGTACATGGCCAGAGAGACCTCATCATGATGCAGGAGGACCCAGGCAGGATCATCTGTACATGGCCAGGGAGACCTCATCATGATGCAGGAGGACCCAGGCAGGATCATCTGTACATGGCCAGGAACACCTCATCATGATGCAGGAGGACCCAGGCAGGATCATCTGTACATGGCCGGGGAGACCTCATCATGATGCAGGAGGACCCAGGCAGGATCATCTGTACATGGCCAGAGACACCTCATCATGATGCAGGAGGACCCAGGCAGGATCATCTGTACATGGCCAGGGAGACCTCATCATGATACAGGAGGACCCAGGCAGGATCATCTGTACATGGCCAGGAACACCTCATCATGATGCAGGAGGACCCAGGCAGGATCATCTGTACATGGCCAGAGACACCTCATCATGATGCAGGAGGACCCAGGCAGGATCATCTGTACATGGCCAGGGAGACCTCATCATGATGCAGGAGGACCCAGGCAGGATCATCTGTACATGGCCAGAGACACCTCATCATGATGCAGGAGGACCCAGGCAGGATCATCTGTACATGGCCAGGGAGACCTCATCATGATGCAGGAGGACCCAGGCAGGATCATCTGTACATGGCCAGGAACACCTCATCATGATGCAGGAGGACCCAGGCAGGATCATCTGTACATGGCCAGGGAGACCTCATCATGATGCAGGAGGACCCAGGCAGGATCATCTGTACATGGCCAGGAACACCTCATCATGATGCAGGAGGACCCAGGCAGGATCATCTGTACATGGCCAGGAACACCTCATCATGATGCAGGAGGACCCAGGCAGGATCATCTGTACATGGCCAGGAACACCTCATCATGATGCAGGAGGACCCAGGCAGGATCATCTGTACATGGCCGGGGAGACCTCATCATGATGCAGGAGGACCCAGGCAGGATCATCTGTACATGGCCAGGGAGACCTTATCATGACGCAGGAGGACCCAGGCAGGATCATCTGTACATGGCCAGGGAGACCTCATCATGATGCAGGAGGACCCAGGCAGGATCATCTGTACATGGCCAGGGAGACCTCATCATGATGCAGGAGGACCCAGGCAGGATCATCTGTACATGATGCAGGAGGACCCAGGCAGGATCATCTGTACATGGCCAGGGAGACCTCATCATGATACAGGAGGACCCAGGCAGGATCATCTGTACATGGCCAGGAACACATCATCATGATGCAGGAGGACCCAGGCAGGATCATCTGTACATGGCCAGAGACACCTCATCATGATGCAGGAGGACCCAGGCAGGATCATCTGTACATGGCCGGGGAGACCTCATCATGATGCAGGAGGACCCAGGCAGGATCATCTGTACATGGCCAGAGACACCTCATCATGATGCAGGAGGACCCAGGCAGGATCATCTGTACATGGCCAGGGAGACCTCATCATGATGCAGGAGGACCCAGGCAGGATCATCTGTACATGGCCAGGGAGACCTCATCATGATGCAGGAGGACCCAGGCAGGATCATCTGTACATGGCCAGGAACACCTCATCATGATGCAGGAGGACCCAGGCAGGATCATCTGTACATGGCCAGGGAGACCTCATCATGATGCAGGAGGACCCAGGCAGGATCATCTGTACATGGCCGGGGAGACCTCATCATGATGCAGGAGGACCCAGGCAGGATCATCTGTACATGGCCAGGGAGACCTCATCATGATGCAGGAGGACCCAGGCAGGATCATCTGTACATGGCCATGGAGCCCTCATCATGATGCAGGAGGACCCAGGCAGGATCATCTGTACATGGCCAGGGAGACCTCATCATGATGCAGGAGGACCCAGGCAGGATCATCTGTACATGGCCAGGGAGATCTCATCATGATGCAGGAGGACCCAGGCAGGATCATCTGTACATGATGCAGGAGGACCCAGGTAGGATCATCTGTACATGGCCAGGAACACCTCATCATGATGCAGGAGGACCCAGGCAGGATCATCTGTACATGGCCAGGGAGACCTCATCATGATGCAGGAGGACCCAGGCAGGATCATCTGTACATGGCCAGGGAGACCTCATCATGATGCAGGAGGACCCAGGCAGGATCATCTGTACATGGCCAGGGAGACCTCATCATGATGCAGGAGGACCCAGGCAGGATCATCTGTACATGGCCATGGAGCCCTCATCATGATGCAGGAGGACCCAGGCAGGATCATCTGTACATGGCCGGGGAGCCCTCATCATGATGCAGGAGGACCCAGGCAGGATCATCTGTACATGGCCAGGAACATCTCATCATGATGCAGGAGGACCCAGGCAGGATCATCTGTACATGGCCAGGAACACCTCATCATGATGCAGGAGGACCCAGGCAGGATCATCTGTACATGGCCAGGGACACCTCATCATGATGCAGGAGGACCCAGGCAGGATCATCTGTACATGGCCAGGAACACCTCATCATGATGCAGGAGGACCCAGGCAGGATCATCTGTACATGGCCAGGGAGACCTCATCATGATGCAGGAGGACCCAGGCAGGATCATCTGTACATGGCCAGGGAGACCTCATCATGACGCAGGAGGACCCAGGCAGGATCATCTGTACATGACGCAGGAGGACCCAGGCAGGATCATCTGTACATGACGCAGGAGGACCCAGGCAGGATCATCTGTACATGGCCAGGAACACCTCATCATGATGCAGGAGGACCCAGGCAGGATCATCTGTACATGGCCGGGGAGATCTCATCATGATGCAGGAGGACCCAGGCAGGATCATCTGTACATGGCCAGGAACACCTCATCATGATGCAGGAGGACCCAGGCAGGATCATCTGTACATGGTCAGGGAGACCTCATCATGATGCAGGAGGACCCAGGCAGGATCATCTGTACATGGCCAGGGAGACCTCATCATGATGCAGGAGGACCCAGGCAGGATCATCTGTACATGGCCATGGAGCCCTCATCATGATGCAGGAGGACCCAGGCAGGATCATCTGTACATGGCCAGGGAGACCTCATCATGATGCAGGAGGACCCAGGCAGGATCATCTGTACATGATGCAGGAGGACCCAGGTAGGATCATCTGTACATGGCCAGGAACACCTCATCATGATGCAGGAGGACCCAGGCAGGATCATCTGTACATGGCCAGGGAGACCTCATCATGATGCAGGAGGACCCAGGCAGGATCATCTGTACATGGCCAGGGAGACCTCATCATGATGCAGGAGGACCCAGGCAGGATCATCTGTACATGGCCAGGGAGACCTCATCATGATGCAGGAGGACCCAGGCAGGATCATCTGTACATGGCCATGGAGCCCTCATCATGATGCAGGAGGACCCAGGCAGGATCATCTGTACATGGCCGGGGAGCCCTCATCATGATGCAGGAGGACCCAGGCAGGATCATCTGTACATGGCCGGGGAGCCCTCATCATGATGCAGGAGGACCCAGGCAGGATCATCTGTACATGGCCAGGAACACCTCATCATGATGCAGGAGGACCCAGGCAGGATCATCTGTACATGGCCAGGAACATCTCATCATGATGCAGGAGGACCCAGGCAGGATCATCTGTACATGGCCAGGAACATCTCATCATGATGCAGGAGGACCCAGGCAGGATCATCTGTACATGGCCAGGAACACCTCATCATGATGCAGGAGGACCCAGGCAGGATCATCTGTACATGGCCAGGAACACCTCATCATGATGCAGGAGGACCCAGGCAGGATCATCTGTACATGGCCAGGAACACCTCATCATGATGCAGGAGGACCCAGGCAGGATCATCTGTACATGGCCAGGGAGACCTCATCATGATGCAGGAGGACCCAGGCAGGATCATCTGTACATGGCCAGGAACACCTCATCATGATGCAGGAGGACCCAGGCAGGATCATCTGTACATGGCCAGGGAGACCTCATCATGATGCAGGAGGACCCAGGCAGGATCATCTGTACATGGCCAGGGAGACCTCATCATGATGCAGGAGGACCCAGGCAGGATCATCTGTACATGATGCAGGAGGACCCAGGCAGGATCATCTGTACATGGCCAGGGAGACCTCATCATGATACAGGAGGACCCAGGCAGGATCATCTGTACATGGCCAGGAACACATCATCATGATGCAGGAGGACCCAGGCAGGATCATCTGTACATGGCCAGAGACACCTCATCATGATGCAGGAGGACCCAGGCAGGATCATCTGTACATGGCCAGGGAGACCTCATCATGATGCAGGAGGACCCAGGCAGGATCATCTGTACAAGGCCAGGGAGACCTCATCATGATGCAGGAGGACCCAGGCAGGATCATCTGTACATGGCCAGGGAGACCTCATCATGATGCAGGAGGACCCAGACAGGATCATCTGTACATGGCCAGAGACACCTCATCATGATGCAGGAGGACCCAGGCAGGATCATCTGTACATGGCCGGGGAGACCTCATCATGATGCAGGAGGACCCAGGCAGGATCATCTGTACATGGCCAGAGACACCTCATCATGATGCAGGAGGACCCAGGCAGGATCATCTGTACATGGCCAGGGAGACCTCATCATGATGCAGGAGGACCCAGGCAGGATCATCTGTACATGGCCAGGGAGACCTCATCATGATGCAGGAGGACCCAGGCAGGATCATCTGTACATGATGCAGGAGGACCCAGGCAGGATCATCTGTACATGACGCAGGAGGACCCAGGCAGGATCATCTGTACATGACGCAGGAGGACCCAGGCAGGATCATCTGTACATGACGAGGAGGACCCAGGCAGGATCATCTGTACATGACGCAGGAGGACCCAGGCAGGTCACCTCCTAAACCATCTGTTGTTGAAGAAATTTTTACATAACTTTATGAAAAGTGCTAAAATAGCAGCAGAGTTTTGTGACCGGAGTCTGAGACCTCTATGGCCGTAGTGTCCGCTCTCCGGGCCCAGTCCTTACAGGAAAAGGGGAGCAGCCTGAGGAAGGGGTGAGCAGGGGCGACGTTACATTCCTCTGCGGCGAGGGGCACGGGTAATGTTCATAAGCAAATGCATCCAGCGGAGATGGGTGCTCCTCGCACAGCTGGGAGAAGGCCAGGAAGTCTTTGGCTTATGAAACAGTCCAGGAATTTCTAAAGCTTCGAAAACAAGGGATCGGAGCTTCAGCCCAACCTGGAAGAAGTTATTTACACAGGACCCCAGGCCATAAGGAGGCTCCTCGCAGGAATATCAGCCTTGAGGTCATCCTCTGGAACAGGCTGGTCAGAGGCTCCTGCACGGACTGGAACTGCTGGCGGGACACCCAGGGGCCATCCGCTGCCAGTAACATGGTAGGTCCTTTGAAGAGGAAGACCTGAACCTGGGACAGCATTCGGCAGGCCTGGCAGGTGGAGAGGACAAAGGGGGACCCCTTGGACCATCCCAGGTCCATTGATGTGTATAGGAGCCATGTTTAGGATTATCATAGCCTGGGGAGACGCGGCACCCTTTTGTCCAGCAAGAACTCTTCCTTGGGTTCAAGATTGTAGTGCGGCTTCTCCAAATTGGGGATCTGACTCGCCCTACACCCCGGGCCCTTGGAGTGCTCCTTGTGACTAAACTCAATCCACTTGCCAACCTTGAGGTTGTGGAGACTTTCTGGCTTTTTTGGGACATTTGACAGAGCAGTAGGGAATGAAGACCTCCTGAATGGTATGGTCCTCGCTGTAACTGTCCTGCTTGTCATAGCGTGGGCCTTTCTATCCCGGGGTCGCTCTCCCATAGGTGCAGCTAACGCTTTCAGTGCCGGAGCAGCGCAGCCATCGCACAAGTTCACAGTCCAAAACAGACAAGGGGCAGCAGGTTAGGCTAGCAAGGTGCAGAAGCATATAGCATCCTGTCCGTGATGCAACAGGACCCCACTGAGGCCTGACCGTAGTGTGGGAGCAGCCGGATTCCCTGGCTTGTAGCGCGACCTAGTGCCAGAGTCGAGTCATGGGCAGCTTGGTCTGCGAGAACATCCACGCCCGTCAGGACCAGCATGGGGATACAAGAAGAGGGGTGGACCATTAATATAATTAACCAGAAAAGATCCTGGTGGGCTTCTGCCTCACTGGCCAATGCTAAGGCAGGAGAAGAGCCCCACCCCCTGTGCACAGGTATCACTGATTGGTCAGCAGGGGTCTGTGTGCTCTGCTGCTCCTCCAGTAATCACAGCATCTTGTATCGCTAGGGGAGCTTAGTGCAACACCCCTGCCAATGCATAGACAAGGTGGTAGTTGCGAATAGCGCTGTGTCCATGTCAGGAGCTGTTAGGGAGACTGATCACCTCTCTAGGAGGTCTCTAAGTACTGCAGAACTTTATAATTGCATCTGTAGCTACTGCCTACTAAAGCTGGAGTTAACAATGTGAAATGTTGTTATCCAATAAAAATCTTTTATTCTATTGTAAAGCAAGCAGGAAGCTGATTGGAGAGTGCTACCACCTGACCAGGGAGTATAAAAACCCTTGATGGAAGGGAGCGCACAGTTTGAAGTCTTGGATTTTAGTAAGCAGAGTGAGAAGCGGGGCGAGGGTGCAGCTCCTGACACCCTTAGGGCAAGTCAGGAGACTAAGCCCCAGAGCAGAGGTCCACCGTCTGGGCTCAGCTCCATTTCTACCACCCCAGGCTGAGAGTAACCTCCCAGCTATCTCCCACCAGCTCTGCTGAACCTGCTAAGGAGAGAGGTGCTCCCCGTGCCCAGCCTCTCATACTCCAGAGAGCGCACCATCACCAGGAGGGTAGAGGACAGACTAAGGGACACTAAGGAGAGAGGCCCTCCCCGTGCCCAGCCTCTCATACTCCAGAGAGAGCACCTTCACCAGGGGGGAGAGGACAGACTAAGGGACACTAAGGAGAGAGGCCCTCCCCGTGCCCAGCCTCTCATACTCCAGAGAGCGCACCATCACCAGGAGGGAGAGGACAGACTAAGGGACACTAAGGAGAGAGGTCCTCCCCGTGCCCAGCCTCTCATACTCCACAGAGCGCATCTTCACCAGGAGGGAGAAGACAGACTAAGGGACACTAAGGAGAGAGGTCCTCCCCGTGCCCAGCCTCTCATACTCCAGAGAGCGCACCTTCACCAGGTCACCCAGAATGTTCCTAACCACCTCATCCATCGGGAGGATTTTACGCTGCGTCGATACTAAACACCGTGCGTTCCACGTATGGCACCTGACCACTAGACTGACTAGGAATAACGTGCAGCGGTCCCGGCCACCCAGGCCTCTGAATGCTCCATAGGCCCACTCCGCATAGGAGAGACCGGCAAACACTGGCCAATGGATGGAAGCGCCCACCCGGTTGTACACCTCTGTGTTATAGGGGCACTGAAGCAGGAAGTGGTCCATGCTCTCCAGCAGGCCACCGCACTCCTCCCGGGGACAACCCCTTTCCTCAGAGCTCCTACACTTCAGATTGTCCCTCACACACAGCTTTCCATGGAAGCAGCGCCAAGTCACGTCCCAAAACTTCAAGGGCATAAATTATATAGTTGGACCAGCGGGGGGTCGGTTGCACCTTCCTTGGGTACCTTAGTCAGGGGGGGAGAAGATCTTACACCTCCCTTCTTTTTACCCTTTTTCTTCTTTTTGGCGTCACGCTTACGCTTTTCCTCTAGCCACGCCCTATTATCCTCGTCCATACTCTCATAATGGGAGGAGTCTGAGGACGTGGCACCTTCCTCTTTCTCGATCCTCCTGACCTCCTCATCCAGTACATCATCCCCTGGGGCCTCAGCGACAGGTGTGGTCTCCAGGATAGCGCCAGAGGTTGTCCCAGCAGCCCGAGACTCCCCCCGCTCTCTCTCCTGTTGACGCTTCTCTAGACGCCTTAGCTGGGCAGGCGTCTTTTTCCTGTCTTTCTTCCCTGGCCCCTCCATTCCTCCGCCTCTGCTAGTCCCCTCCCCAGCAGATTCAGCCTCATGGCTTTCACCCGCTGAGGCTGAGCCCGCATTAGCGAAGGAAAGAGGACAACGACTGTACGGGTGACCGAGATCACCACACAGGTTACACCTAATCTGCCCTGTACAGGATGCAGCGGATTGGCCTTATGGACTGGTGAAATGGATGATCACTTTCCCATTGCAGGTACTTTCTCCATACCTGTAATGAAATAAATGACACTGAGGCTCATGTTGGGTGGTGGAAACCGGTCACAACTTTACTATCACATATCTCGATATAAATATAAATTGTTATAAAACACAGAAATGTCGACATCATTTTAATGTAACGCTCCACAGCGAAGAAAAGCGGCTCGGACTGCGCTACGCCCATCTGTACTCCCAGATGCCAAGTCGGCCAGACGAGCAGCACATCATCTTCTCTCTGTTTGTTTTATGGTCCTGAAGTCACGACTGGTGGTGACAGAGAAAATGTTAACAGTACAACAAAATCTGCAACTCATAGGGCGGTAGGTGGGGCAGAAATGCCTTGGTCCCGCTGATAGATGACAGCCCCTTATAAAACCACGGAACAGGAAGGAGGAGAGAACACTCTAGCAACACCCAGCTCAATAACCTGCCAAGTTATCCCTGTAGTGCAGAGACTAAGCTAGAACCAGCATTCACCAGTCCAGGCGCACCTTCCCTAACTGGTCAGGAGTCACCACACATGGTGCAGTTTGCTTAGGCTGCCCCCGGTAGAAGATCAGGATCCGATCCCTCCCCAGGAAGGCTGATGAAGGGATGTGGGCGACTGAGTTACCTGAACGCCTCAACTTCACCATGAAGGTCCAGGCCCATGACCAGATACCATACTCGTCACGATTTTTCTCGGGTACTCCCAGTACCTCTCCATAACGATTCATCCAGGTCATGATGTCAAAGCAAGATAGTGATTCGTTACGGGTAAGAACGGTCACTTTCTTGACTTTGCTGTGCAAGCAATGTCCCGCCACTCGGGCTCGTTGTATCTCAGCTCATAGTTGGACCAGAAGAGCTCAAGCCCCTCCGGCCGAACAAAGCTGATATCAAACTCAGATGTACCATAGGGATGGATCAAGGCAAAGATGTCAGCCGCCTTGAAGTCCATCTTCAGCAGCAGCTCAACTACCCGTGCCCGAGGGGGACACACATCACTGCCACGCCACCGAAGACGCACCACATTCCTACGGTTAGCACCCGGCCCGGTTGTCGGGAGCGACCATGGTGTCTCCCTGCCTCTTTGCTCTCGGAAGGCAGACAGGCCGTGCCTCTCTATCCAAAACGACAAATCAACCTCCTGCCCCGCTACATTGATCGTCCTTTCTCCCTTCTGTAAGGCCTGCAGGAGGCGCCGTTGCAAAAAGCCGTCCCCAGAGCCCAGAGACGAGGATGATGGAACCCTACTTCCCCCAGCAGCGACACTGGCATAGCTCTTAACAGGGTCCGCCACTGGGGGAGCAACCGGACCAACCCCTGCACCCACCACATTAACACTACCCACCTGCATGTTACACTCAGCCGCGCCACTCACACCACCAGTCACTCCATCACCCACCCCCAAAGCTGGAAAAGATTCTCCACCATTCACACCATTCACATTATCCACCACAACATTACTGACTCCACTCACACTGGCTGGACCAGCAACAACATCAGGGGACATGACCACCTCCGCATCTTCAGGCACAAGGGACGGGGGTCCCCCCGCAGCGCATCGCCCAGAGGGAACCCCAACTTGTGTCACACTTGTGCCCTCCACATCATCGGTAGCAGATGTTATTTTACTTCTCCTGGGGCTTGGTAACATTCGCCGCTGTTCTTTAGCCGGTGTGAGGCGCCGCTGATCTCCGGTCTCCATAGAATGTGCATTATCCCCAACACCAACACAGAATAACACTTTTTGTCTGGGAGGTCCGGAGCCCTCAGCCTCAGCGACCCCTCCACACTGCCCCATAACCAAGTGATCAGCGGCAACAGCATGAAGAGGCGCCGAGGCACCGGAAGCTGCCACCAGTGCCGGGCTGTCCCCCCCTCCCACTGGGGGACACAGCTCTGCCCCTGCAGCCAGCGCAAGGGTCACAGGGAGGGGGCTGTAGACTGGACTCGCCACTTCCACGGATTTGATCTTCTTCTTTCGTGGTTTGCTGCCCCCCGGTGCATCCTCCGGCAGATCGTCACCAATAGTAAAGTCCTGGGGACTCGAGCCGTCGGATCTCCTCCATCAGCGCCCCTCCCTGGTGGCTGTCCCTATCCTCACCCGGGCCGGCAGAACCGCAGCCAGATGACATAGCCGCTTGTCCTGCAGGGGCCCACTGATGATAATGACATGACTGCTGACTCCGCCCTCACATAATAATGACATGACTGCTGACTCCACCCTCACATGATAATGACATGACTGCTGACTCCGCCCTCACATGATAATGACATGACTGCTGACTCCGCCCTCACATAATAATGACATGACTGCTGACTCCGCCCTCACATGATAATGACATGACTGCTGACTCCGCCCTCACATGATAATGACATGACTGCTGACTCCGCCCTCACATGATAATGACATGACTGCTGACTCCGCCCTCACATGATAATGATATGACTGCTGACTCCGCCCTCACATAATAATGACATGACTGCTGACTCCGCCCTCACATGATAATGACATGACTGCTGACTCCGCCCTCACATGATAATGACATGACTGCTGACTCAGCCCTCACATGATAATGACATGACTGCTGACTCCGCCCTCACATGATAATGATATGACTGCTGACTCCGCCCTCATATGATAATAAATTCTGCAGACTGTCACTCTCTGACATTTCTCATCAATTCTGTTACAGGAACAAGAAGATCCCAATAAGCTGGCGACCAGCTGGCCCGATTATTATATCGACCGCATCAACTCCATGGCCGCCGTAAGTGACCCCTCCCCCATGTCACCTCCAGAGTATTAACCCTTCCCAGTATCAGATCCAGTCATCCTGCCAAGAATGTAACCTCCCTAGTGCCCCCCCATTGGTAGTAACCTCCCTAGTGCCCCCCCATTGTAGTAACCTCCCTAGTGCCCCCTATGGTAGTAACCTCCCTAGTGCCCCCCTATGGTAGTAACCTCCCTAGTGCCCCCCTATGGTAGTAACCTCCCTAGTGCCCCCCTATGGTAGTAACCTCCCTAGTGCCCCCCTATGGTAGTAACCTCCCTAGTGCCCCCCTATGGTAGTAACCTCCCTAGTGCCCCCCTATGGTAGTAACCTCCCTAGTGCCCCCCTATGGTAGTAACCTCCTAGTGCCCCCCTATGGTAGTAACCTCCCTAGTGCCCCCCTATGGTAGTAACCTCCCTAGTGCCCCCCTATGGTAGTAACCTCCCTAGTGCCCCCCTATGGTAGTAACCTCCCTATGCCCCCCTATGGTAGTAACCTCCCTAGTGCCCCCCTATGGTAGTAACCTCCCTAGTGCCCCCCTATGGTAGTAACCTCCCTAGTGCCCCCTATGGTAGTAACCTCCCTAGTGCCATGGGGGGCATGACCCCTGACCCCTGGTCATGTGATTGTCTCCCGCAGATGCAGACACTTTACGCCTTTGATGAAGAAGATACAGAGATGAGGAATAAAAATGTGGAAGACCTGAAGACGGCTCTGAGGACCCAACCCATGAGGTAGAGCTGCTGCGGGAGTGGGGGCGGGATGTGCTACACGTGACCCCTCCTAGAGTACAGCGCCCCCCCCCTCCTAGAGTACAGCGCCCCCCCCTCTAGAGTACAGCACCCCCCCTCCTAGAGTACAGCGCCCCCCCCTCCTAGAGTACAGCGCCCCCCCCTCCTAGAGTACAGCGCCCCCCCCTCCTAGAGTACAGCGCCCCCCCCCCCTCCTTGAGTACAGCGCCCCCCCCCTCCTTGAGTACAGCGCCCCCCCCCTCCTAGAGTACAAGTACAGCGCCCCCCCTCCTAGAGTACAGCGCCCCCCCCCTCTAGAGTACAGCGCCCCCCCCCTCCTTGAGTACAGCGCCCCCCCCCCCTCCTTGAGTACAGCGCCCCCCCCCTCCTTGAGTACAGCGCCCCCCCCCTCCTAGAGTACAAGTACAGCGCCCCCCCTCCTAGAGTACAGCGCCCCCCCTCCTAGAGTACAGCGCCCCCCCCCCTCCTTGAGTACAGCGCCCCCCCCCTCCTTGAGTACAGCGCCCCCCCCCCTCCTTGAGTACAGCGCCCCCCCCCCTCCTTGAGTACAGCCCCCCCCCCTCCTAGAGTACAGCCCCCCCCCTCCTAGAGTACAGCGCCCCCCCTCCTAGAGTACAGCGCCCCCCCCTCCTAGAGTACAGCGCCCCCCCCCTCCTTGAGTACAGCGCCCCCCCCCTCCTTGAGTACAGCGCCCCCCCCCCTCCTTGAGTACAGCGCCCCCCCCCCCCTCCTTGAGTACAGCGCCCCCCCCCTCCTTGAGTACAGCGCCCCCCCCCTCCTTGAGTACAGCCCCCCCCCTCCTAGAGTACAGCCCCCCCCCCTCCTAGAGTACAGCGCCCCCCCTCCTAGAGTACAGCGCCCCCCCCTCCTAGAGTACAGCGCCCCCCCCTCCTAGAGTACAGCGCCCCCCCCTCCTAGAGTACAGCGCCCCCCCCTCCTAGAGTACAGCGCCCCCCCCCTCCTTGAGTACAGCGCCCCCCCCCTCCTTGAGTACAGCGCCCCCCCCCCTCCTTGAGTACAGCGCCCCCCCCCTCCTTGAGTACAGCGCCCCCCCCCCCTCCTTGAGTACAGCGCCCCCCCCCTCCTTGAGTACAGCCCCCCCCCCTCCTAGAGTACAGCGCCCCCCCTCCTAGAGTACAGCGCCCCCCCCTCCTTGAGTACAGCGCCCCCCCCCTCCTTTGAGTACAGCGCCCCCCCTCGTACAGACAGCGCCCCCCCCCTCCTTGAGTACAGCGCCCCCCCCCTCCTTGAGTACAGCGCCCCCCCCCTCCTTGAGTACAGCGCCCCCCCCTCCTTGAGTACAGCGCCCCCCCCCTCCTTGAGTACAGCCCCACCCCCTCCTGAGTACAGCCCCCCCCCCTCCTTGAGTACAGCCCCCCCCCTCCTAGAGTACAGCCCCCCCCCTCCTAGAGTACAGCCCCCCCCCTCCTAGAGTACAGCGCCCCCCCCTCCTAGAGTACAGCGCCCCCCCCTCCTAGAGTACAGCGCCCCCCCCTCCTAGAGTACAGCGCCCCCCCCTCTGAGCAGTACAGCGCCCCCCCCCTCCTTGAGTACAGCGCCCCCCCCCTCCTTGAGTACAGCGCCCCCCCCCCCTCCTTGAGTACAGCGCCCCCCCCCCCTCCTTGAGTACAGCGCCCCCCCCCTCCTTGAGTACAGCGCCCCCCCCTCCTTGAGTACAGCCCCCCCCTCCTAGAGTACAGCCCCCCCCCCTCCTAGAGTACAGCGCCCCCCCCTCCTAGAGTACAGCGCCCCCCCTCCTAGAGTACAGCGCCCCCCCCTCCTAGAGTACAGCGCCCCCCCCTCCTAGAGTACAGCGCCCCCCCTCCTAGAGTACAGCGCCCCCCCCTCCTAGAGTACAGCGCCCCCCCTCCTAGAGTACAGCGCCCCCCCCCTCCTTGAGTACAGCGCCCCCCCCTCCTTGAGTACAGCGCCCCCCCCCTCCTTGAGTACAGCGCCCCCCCCCTCCTTGAGTACAGCGCCCCCCCCCCTCCTTGAGTACAGCGCCCCCCCCCTCCTTGAGTACAGCCCCCCCCCCCCTCCTAGAGTACAGCGCCCCCCCCTCCTAGAGTACAGCGCCCCCCCCTCCTAGAGTACAGCGCCCCCCCCTCCTTGAGTACAGCGCCCCCCCCCTCCTTGAGTACAGCGCCCCCCCCTCCTTGAGTACAGCGCCCCCCCCTCCTTGAGTACAGCGCCCCCCCCCCCTCCTTGAGTACAGCGCCCCCCCCTCCTTGAGTACAGCGCCCCCCCCCTCCTTGAGTACAGCGCCCCCCCCTCCTTGAGTACAGCCCCCCCCCTCCTTGAGTACAGCCCCCCCCTCCTAGAGTACAGCCCCCCCCCTCCTAGAGTACAGCCCCCCCCCCTCCTAGAGTACAGCCCCCCCCCTCCTAGAGTACAGCCCCCCCCCTCCTAGAGTACAGCCCCCCCCCCTCCTAGAGTACAGCGCCCCCCCTCCTAGAGTACAGCGCCCCCCCCTCCTAGAGTACAGCGCCCCCCCCTCCTAGAGTACAGCGCCCCCCCCTCCTAGAGTACAGCGCCCCCCCCTCCTAGAGTACAGCGCCCCCCCTCCTAGAGTACAGCGCCCCCCCCTCCTAGAGTACAGCGCCCCCCCCTCCTAGAGTACAGCGCCCCCCCTCCTAGAGTACAGCGCCCCCCCTCCTAGAGTACAGCGCCCCCCCCTCCTAGAGTACAGCGCCCCCCCCTCCTAGAGTACAGCGCCCCCCCTCCCTCCTAGAGTACAGCGCCCCCCCTCCCTCCTAGAGTACAGCGCCCCCCCTCCCTCCTAGAGTACAGCGCCCTCCCCTCCCTCCTAGAGTACAGCGCCCCCCTCCCTCCTAGAGTACAGCCCCCCCCCCTCCTAGAGTACAGCCCCCCCCCCAGAGTACAGCGCCCCCCCCCTAGAGTACAGCGCCCCCCCCTAGAGTACAGCGCCCCCCCCCTAGAGTACAGCGCCCCCCCCCTAGAGTACAGCGCCCCCCCCCCTAGAGTACAGCGCCCCCCCCCTAGAGTACAGCGCCCCCCCCCTAGAGTACAGCGCCCCCCCCCTAGAGTACAGCGCCCCCCCCCCTAGAGTACAGCGCCCCCCCCCTAGAGTACAGCGCCCCCCCTAGAGTACAGCGCCCCCCCCTAGAGTACAGCGCCCCCCCCCTAGAGTACAGCGCCCCCCCCCTAGAGTACAGCGCCCCCCCCCTAGAGTACAGCGCCCCCCCCCTAGAGTACAGCGCCCCCCCCCTAGAGTACAGCGCCCCCCCCCTAGAGTACAGCGCCCCCCCCCTAGAGTACAGCGCCCCCCCCTAGAGTACAGCGCCCCCCCCCTAGAGTACAGCGCCCCCCCCCTAGAGTACAGCGCCCCCCCCCTAGAGTACAGCGCCCCCCCCCTAGAGTACAGCGCCCCCCCCCTAGAGTACAGCGCCCCCCCCTAGAGTACAGCGCCCCCCCTCCTAGAGTACAGCGCCCCCTCCCTCCTAGAGTACAGCGCCCCCTCCCTCCTAGAGTACAGCGCCCCCTCCCTCCTAGAGTACAGCGCCCCCTCCCTCCTAGAGTACAGCGCCCCCTCCCTCCTAGAGTACAGCGCCCCCTCCCTCCTAGAGTACAGCGCCCCCTCCCTCCTAGAGTACAGCGCCCCCTCCCTCCTAGAGTACAGCGCCCCCTCCCTCCTAGAGTACAGCGCCCCCTCCCTCCTAGAGTACAGCGCCCCCTCCCTCCCTAGAGTACAGCGCCCCCCCTCCTAGAGTACAGCGCCCCCCCTCCTAGAGTACAGCGCCCCCCCCTCCTAGAGTACAGCGCCCCCCCCTCCTAGAGTACAGCGCCCCCCCCTCCTAGCCCCCTCCTAGAGTACAGCGCCCCCCCCTCCTAGAGTACAGCGCCCCCCCCTCCTAGAGTACAGCGCCCCCCCCTCCTAGAGTACAGCGCCCCCCCCCTCCTAGAGTACAGCGCACCCCCCCTCCTAGAGTACAGCGCACCCCCCCCTCCTAGAGTACAGCGCCTCCCCCCCTCCTAGAGTACAGCGCCTCCCCCCCTCCTAGAGTACAGCGCCCCCCCCTAGAGTACAGCGCCCCCCCCTCCTAGAGTACAGCGCCCCCCCCTCCTAGAGTACAGCGCCCCCCCCTCCTAGAGTACAGCGCCCCCCCCTCCTAGAGTACAGCGCCCCCCCCTCCTAGAGTACAGCGCCCCCCCCTCCTAGAGTACAGCGCCCCCCCCTCCTAGAGTACAGCGCCCCCCCCTCCTAGAGTACAGCGCCCCCCCCTCCTAGAGTACAGCGCCCCCCCCTCCTAGAGTACAGCGCCCCCCCCTCCTAGAGTACAGCGCCCCCCCCTCCTAGAGTACAGCGCCCCCCCCTCCTAGAGTACAGCGCCCCCCCCTCCTAGAGTACAGCGCCCCCCCCTCCTAGAGTACAGCGCCCCCCCTCCTAGAGTACAGCGCCCCCCCCTCCTAGAGTACAGCGCCCCCCCCTCCTAGAGTACAGCGCCCCCCCCTCCTAGAGTACAGCGCCCCCCCCTCCTAGAGTACAGCGCCTCCCCCCCCTCCTAGAGTACAGCGCCTCCCCCCCCTCCTAGAGTACAGCGCCCCCCCCTCCTAGAGTACAGCGCCCCCCCCCCCCCTAGAGTACAGCGGCCCCCCCCCCTCCTCCCAGGGTAGTATGGCCGATACCCCTAGTCACTGGTCAGACTTACAGGGTAGTATGGCGGATACCCCTAGTCACTGGTCAGACTTACAGGGTAGTTGTCACCTACAGTTAGCAATAATAGTAGCTTCCTTGATTTTATTCCTGGCCAACCCCTTTAAGTGATCGTTTAATCTGAAATACATTGGATATTATATATTAGGGGGCAGCAGGGGGTTGCAGGGGGCGGCAGGGGTTGCAGGGGGCGGCAGGGGTTGCAGGGGGCAGCTCTAGGGCTTCTGTCTCCTCTTTTTCCAGGCGTGTTTCTTATTTGGCGCGGTGGCGAGTGGTGACGCAGCAGCCGGTGCTTGTATTCGGACTCCCCCGGAGCGATGGATGCGCTGCACTAAGCGTCTCCGTAATCGTCCGCCTCCGTGCTCGCACTTCCCATAATCCTTTGGCACAAACCCTAAAAGTCTCAACTCCTGAGCTGCCAAATGGGCGCAAGTCCAGCGGCCGCAGCAGAGCCAAGTCCTGGAGACGGTCCTAGTTTCTGCTACTTTGTTGCTATGGTAACAAGCGTTTTACAGTAACAATCGTAACTCCTCTCCGGGTCCGCCGCCCGTCGCCCCCTCCTCTCCGGGTCCGCCGCCCGTCGCCCCCTCCTCTCCGGGTCCGTCGCCCCCTCCTCTCCGGGTCCGTCGTCCGTCGCCCCCTCCTCTCCGGGTGTGCCAAAATTCGATCATGTGCGACACAATCCCCAGCGCAATAAGGAAATAGTCGCAAAATTTTTTTATTTAACACATATAAATAATACCGCCCCGTCGTGTGGACACGTAGTGTAGCCGTACAGACCTCGCTCCGTCCCCTATAACACATATAAATAATACCGCCCCGTCGTGTGGACACGTAGTGTAGCTGTACAGACCTCGATCCGTCCCGTATAACACATATAAATAATACCGCCCCGTCGTGTGGACACGTAGTGTAGCCGTAGAGACCTCGCCTCCTTCCTGTATAAAACATATAAATAATACCGCCCCGTCGTGTGGACACGTAGTGTAGCCGTACAGACCTCGCTCCGTCCCCTATAACACATATAAATAATACTGCCCCGTCGTGTGGACACGTAGTGTAGCCGTACAGACCTCGCTCCGTCCCGTATAACACATATAAATAATACCGCCCCGTCGTGTGGACACGTAGTGTAGCTGTAGAGACCTCGCTCCGTCCCGTATAACACATATAAATAATACTGCCCCGTCGTGTGGACACGTAGTGTAGCCGTACAGACCTCGCTCCGTCCCATATAACACATATAAATAATACCGCCCCGTCGTGTGGACACGTAGTGTAGCCGTACAGACCTCGCTCCGTCCCGTATAACACATATAAATAATACTGCCCCGTCGTGTGGACACGTAGTGTAGCTGTAGAGACCTCGCTCCGTCCCGTATAACACATATAAATAATACCGCCCCGTCGTGTGGACACGTAGTGTAGCCGTACAGACCTCGCTCCGTCCCCTATAACACATATAAATAATACCGCCCCGTCGTGTGGACACGTAGTGTAGCCGTACGGACCTCGCTCCGTCCCCTATAACACATATAAATAATACTGCCCCGTCGTGTGGACACGTAGTGTAGCCGTACAGACCTAGCTCCGTCCCCTATAACACATATAAATAATACCGCCCCGTCGTGTGGACACGTAGTGTAGCCGTACAGACCTAGCTCCGTCCCCTATAACACATATAAATAATACCGCCCCGTCGTGTGGACACGTAGTGTAGCCGTACAGACCTAGCTCCGTCCCCTATAACACATATAAATAATACTGCCCCGTCGTGTGGACACGTAGTGTAGCCGTACAGACCTCGCTCCGTCCCGTATAACACATATAAATAATACCGCCCCGTCGTGTGGACACGTAGTGTAGCCGTACAGACCTCGCTCCGTCCCGTATAACACATATAAATAATACCGCCCCGTAGTGTGGACACATAGTGTAGCTGTAGAGACCTCGCTCCGTCCCGTATAACACATATAAATAATACTGCCCCGTAGTGTGGACACGTAGTGTAGCTGTAGAGACCTCGCTCCGTCCCGTATAACACATATAAATAATACCGCCCCGTAGTGTGGACACGTAGTGTAGCCGTACAGACCTCGCTCCGTCCCGTATAACACATATAAATAATACCGCCTGCTGTCTCATACACTGACGCCGCTTGTTCGTGGTCCCCGTGACCAGGTTTGTCACCAGGTTCATGGAGCTGGAGGGTCTGACGTGTCTCCTGAGCTTCCTGAAGAGCATGGACTACGAGACGTGGGAGAGCCGCATCCACACATCCGTTATAGGATGTATCAAGGCTCTGATGAACAACTCTCAGGGCCGGGCGCACGTCCTGGCGCACCCCGAAAGCATCAACATCATCTCCCAGAGCTGCGCACCGAGAACATCAAGACCAAGGTGGCCGTCCTGGAGATCCTGGGCGCCGTCTGCCTGGTCCCGGGCGGCCACAAGAAGGTCCTGCAAGCCATGCAGCACTACCAGGTGTACGCCACCGAGCGCACCCGCTTCCAGGTAAGAGACCACCCCCTGCCCCTGTAGAGGAAGCCCCCGTATACATCATTATATACAGGAGATCCCTAGGTTATAGCGGCTGTACATATATCATTATATACAGGAGATCCCCAGGTTATAGCGGCTGTACATATATCATTATATACAGGAGATCCCCAGGTTATAGCGGCTGTACATATATCATTATATACAGGAGATCCCCAGGTTATACCGGCTGTACATATATCATTATATACAGGAGATCCCCAGGTTATACCGGCTGTACATATATCATTTTATACAGGAGATCCCCAGGTTATACCAGCTGTACATATATCATTATATACCGGAGATCCCCAGGTTATACCGGCTGTACATATATCATTATATACCGGAGATCCCAGGTTATACCGGCTGTACATATATCATTATATACAGGAGATCCCCAGGTTATACCGGCTGTACATATATCATTATATACAGGAGATCCCCAGGTTATACCGGCTGTACATATATCATTATATACAGGAGATCCCCAGGTTATACCGGCTGTACATATATCACTATATACAGGAGATCCCCAGGTTATACCGGCTGTACATATATCATTATATACAGGAGATCCCCGGGTTATACCAGCTGTACATATATCATTATATACAGGAGATCCCCAGGGTTATACCAGATGTACATATATCATTATATACAGGAGATCCCCAGGTTATACCGGCTGTACATATATCATTATATATAGGAGATCCCCAGGTTATACCGGCTGTACATATATCATTATATACAGGAGACCCCCAGGTTATACCGGCTGTACATATATCATTATATACAGGAGATCCCCAGGTTATACCGGCTGTACATATATCATTATATACAGGATATCCCCAGGTTATACCGGCTGTACATATATCATTATATACAGGAGATCCCCAGGTTATACCGGCTGTACATATATCATTATATACAGGAGATCCCCAGGTTATACCGCTGTACATATATCATTATATATAGGAGATCCCCAGGTTATACCGGCTGTACATATATCATTATATACAGGAGATCCCAGGTTATAGCGGCTGTACATATATCACTATATACAGGAGATCCCCAGGTTATAGCGGCTGTACATATATCATTATATACAGGACATCCCCAGGTTATACCGGCTGTACATATATCATTATATACAGGAGATCCCCAGGTTATACCGGCTGTACATATATCATTATATACAGGAGATCCCCAGGTTATACCGGCTGTATATATATCATTATATACAGGAGATCCCCAGGTTATACCGGCTGTACATATATCATTATATACAGGAGATCCCCAGGTTATACCGGCTGTACATATATCATTATATACAGGAGATCCCCAGGTTATACCGGCTGTACATATATCATTATATACAGGAGATCCCCAGGTTATACCGGCTGTACATATATCATTATATACAGGAGATCCCCAGGTTATACCGGCTGTACATATATCATTATATACAGGAGATCCCCAGGTTATACCGGCTGTACATATATCATTATATACAGGAGATCCCCAGGTTATACCGGCTGTACATATATCATTATATATAGGAGATCCCCAGGTTATACCGGCTGTACATATATCATTATATACAGGAGATCCCCAGGTTATACCGGCTGTACATATATCACTATATACAGGAGATCCCCAGGTTATACCGGCTGTACATATATCATTATATACAGGAGATCCCCAGGTTATTCCGGCTGTACATATATCATTATATACAGGAGATCCCCAGGTTATACCGGCTGTACATATATCATTATATACAGGAGATCCCCAGGTTATACCGGCTGTACATATATCATTATATACAGGAGATCCCCAGGTTATACCGGCTGTACATATATCATTATATACAGGAGATCCCCAGGTTTATAGCGGCTGTACATATATCATTATATACAGGAGATCCCCAGGTTATACCGGCTGTACATATATCATTATATACAGGAGATCCCCAGGTTATACCGGCTGTACATATATCATTATATACAGGAGATCCCCAGGTTATACCGGCTGTACATATATCATTATATACAGGAGATCCCCAGGTTATACCGGCTGTACATATATCATTATATACAGGAGATCCCCAGGTTATACCGGCTGTACATATATCATTATATACAGGAGATCCCCAGGTTATACCGGCTGTACATATATCATTATATACAGGAGATCCCCAGGTTATACCGGCTGTACATATATCATTATATACAGGAGATCCCCAGGTTATACCGGCTGTACATATATCATTATATACCGGAGATCCCCAGGTTATACCGGCTGTACATATATCATTATATACAGGAGATCCCCAGGTTATACCGGCTGTACATGTATATTATATCCCCGGGTTATAGCGGCTGTACATATATCATTATATACCGGAGATCCCCAGGTTATACCGGCTGTACATGTATATTACATCCCCGGGTTATAGCGGCTGTACATGTATATTACATCCCCGGGTTATAGCGGCTGTACATGTATAGTATATCCCCGGGTTATAGCGGCCGTACATGTATATTACATCCCCGGGTTATAGCGGCTGTACATGTATATTACATCCCCGGGTTATAGCGGCTGTACATGTATATTACATCCCCGGGTTATAGCGGCTGTACATGTATATGATATCCCCGGGTTATAGCGGCTGTACATGTATATTATATCCCCGGGTTATAGCGGCTGTACATGTATATTACATCCCCGGGTTATAGCGGCTGTACATGTATAGTATATCCCCGGGTTATAGCGGCTGTACATGTATATTACATCCCCCGGGTTATAGCGGCTGTACATGTATATTACATCCCCGGGTTATAGCGGCTGTACATGTATATTACATCCCCGGGTTATAGCGGCTGTACATGTATATTACATCCCCGGGTTATAGCGGCCGTACATGTATATTATATCCCCGGGTTATAGCGGCTGTACATGTATATTACATCCCCGGGTTATAGCGGCTGTACATGTATATTATATCCCCGGGTTATAGCGGCTGTACATGTATATTACATCCCCGGGTTATAGCGGCTGTACATATATATTACATCCCCGGGTTATAGCGGCCGTACATGTATATTATATCCCCGGGTTATAGCGGCTGTACATGTATATTATATCCCCGGGTTATAGCGGCTGTACATGTATATTATATCCCCGGGTTATAGCGGCTGTACATGTATATTACATCCCCGGGTTATAGCGGCTGTACATGTATATTACATCCCCGGGTTATAGCGGCTGTACATGTATTTTACATCCCCGGGTTATAGCGGCTGTACATGTATATTACATCCCCGGGTTATAGCGGCTGTACATGTATATTACATCCCCGGGTTATAGCGGCTGTACATGTATATTACATCCCCGGGTTATAGCGGCCGTACATGTATATTACATCCCCGGGTTATAGCGGCTGTACATGTATTTTACATCCCCGGGTTATAGCGGCTGTACATGTATATTACATCCCCGGGTTATAGCGGCTGTACATGTATATTACATCCCCGGGTTATAGCGGCTGTACATGTATATTACATCCCCGGGTTATAGCGGCTGTACATGTATATTACATCCCCGGGTTATAGCGGCTGTACATGTATATTACATCCCCGGGTTATAGCGGCTGTACATGTATATTACATCCCCGGGTTATAGCGGCTGTACATGTATTTTACATCCCCGGGTTATAGCGGCTGTACATGTATATTACATCCCCGGGTTATAGCGGCTGTACATGTATATTACATCCCCGGGTTATAGCGGCCGTACATGTATATTACATCCCCGGGTTATAGCGGCCGTACATGTATATTACATCCCCGGGTTATAGCGGCCGTACATGTATATTACATCCCCGGGTTATAGCGGCTGTACATGTATATTACATCCCCGGGTTATAGCGGCTGTACATGTATATTACATCCCCGGGTTATAGCGGCTGTACATGTATATTACATCCCCGGGTTATAGCGGCTGTACATGTATATTACATCCCCGGGTTATAGCGGCTGTACATGTATATTACATCCCCGGGTTATAGCGGCTGTACATGTATTTTACATCCCCGGGTTATAGCGGCTGTACATGTATATTACATCCCCGGGTTATAGCGGCCGTACATGTATATTACATCCCCGGGTTATAGCGGCCGTACATGTATATTACATCCCCGGGTTATAGCGGCCGTACATGTATATTACATCCCCGGGTTATAGCGGCCGTACATGTATATTACATCCCCGGGTTATAGCGGCCGTACATGTATATTACATCCCCGGGTTATAGCGGCCGTACATGTATATTACATCCCCGGGTTATAGCGGCCGTACATGTATTTTACATCCCCGGGTTATAGCGGCTGTACATGTATATTACATCCCAGGGTTATAGCGGCTGTACATGTATATTACATCCCCGGGTTATAGCGGCTGTACATGTATATTACATCCCCGGGTTATAGCGGCTGTACATGTATATTACATCCCCGGGTTATAGCGGCTGTACATGTATATTACATCCCCGGGTTATAGCGGCTGTACATGTATATTACATCCCCGGGTTATAGCGGCTGTACATGTATTTTACATCCCCGGGTTATAGCGGCTGTACATGTATATTACATCCCCGGGTTATAGCGGCTGTACATGTATATTACATCCCCGGGTTATAGCGGCTGTACATGTATATTATATCCCCGGGTTATAGCGGCTGTACATGTATATTACATCCCCGGGTTATAGCGGCTGTACATGTATATTACATCCCCGGGTTATAGCGGCTGTACATGTATATTATATCCCCGGGTTATAGCGGCTGTACATGTATATTATATCCCCGGGTTATAGCGGCTGTACATGTATAGTATATCCCCGGGTTATAGCGGCTGTACATGTATATTACATCCCCGGGTTATAGCGGCTGTACATGTATATTACATCCCCGGGTTATAGCGGCTGTACATGTATATTACATCCCCGGGTTATAGCGGCTGTACATGTATATTATATCCCCGGGTTATAGCGGCTGTACATGTATATTACATCCCCGGGTTATAGCGGCCGTACATGTATATTATATCCCCGGGTTATAGCGGCTGTACATGTATATTATATCCCCGGGTTATAGCGGCTGTACATGTATATGATATCCCCGGGTTATAGCGGCTGTACATGTATATTACATCCCCGGGTTATAGCGGCTGTACATGTATATTATATCCCCGGGTTATAGCGGCTGTACATGTATAGTATATCCCCGGGTTATAGCGGCTGTACATGTATATTACATCCCCGGGTTATAGCGGCTGTACATGTATATTACATCCCCGGGTTATAGCGGCTGTACATGTATATTACATCCCCGGGTTATAGCGGCTGTACATGTATATTACATCCCCGGGTTATAGCGGCTGTACATGTATATTACATCCCCGGGTTATAGCGGCTGTACATGTATATTACATCCCCGGGTTATAGCGGCTGTACATGTATATTACATCCCCGGGTTATAGCGGCTGTACATGTATATTATATCCCCGGGTTATAGCGGCTGTACATGTATAGTATATCCCCGGGTTATAGCGGCTGTACATGTATATTATATGACCAGTTAACCCTTGGCTGTCGCTTATTGTTGCAGACGCTGCTGAATGAGCTGGATAGGAGTCTGGGGAGACACCGCGATGAGGTCAGCCTGAAAACCGCCATCATGTCCTTTATCAACGCCGTCCTGAACGCCGGGGCCGGAGAGGTGCGAGCACAGAGGGCAATAACACGGGGGGGGGGGGCGTAACACCGCAGGGGGGGGGGCACATAACACGGCAGGGACCCGGGGGGGGGGGGGGCACATAACACGGCAGGGACCCGGGGGGGGGCACATAACACGGCAGGGACCCGGGGGGGGGGGGGGCACATAACACGGCAGGGACCCGGGGGGGGGGGGCACATAACACGGCAGGGACAGGGGGGGCACATAACACGGCAGGGACCCGGGGGGGGGGGGGCACATAACACGGCAGGGACCCGGGGGGGGGGGGGCACATAACACGGCAGGGACCCGGGGGGGGGGGCACATAACACGGCAGGGACCCGGGGGGGGGGGCACATAACACGGCAGGGACCCGGGGGGGGGGGGGCACATAACACGGCAGGGACAGGGGGGGCACATAACACGGCAGGGACAGGGGGGGCACATAACACGGCAGGGACGGGGGGGGGCACATAACACGGCAGGGACAGGGGGGGGGGGCACATAACACGGCAGGGACAGGGGGGGGGGCACATAACACGGCAGGGACAGGGGGGGGGGCACATAACACGGCAGGGACAGGGGGGGGGGCACATAACACGGCAGGGACGGGGGGGGGGCACATAACACGGCAGGGACGGGGGGGGGCACATAACACGGCAGGGACGGGGGGGGGGCACATAACACGGCAGGGACGGGGGGGGGCACATAACACGGCAGGGACAGGGGGGGGGGCACATAACACGGCAGGGACAGGGGGGGGGCACATAACACGGCAGGGACAGGGGGGGGGGCACATAACACGGCAGGGACAGGGGGGGGGGCACATAACACGGCAGGGACAGGGGGGGGGGCACATAACACGGCAGGGACAGGGGGGGGGCACATAACACGGCAGGGACAGGGGGGGGCACATAACACGGCAGGGACAGGGGGGGGCACATAACACGGCAGGGACAGGGGGGGGCACATAACACGGCAGGGACAGGGGGGGGCACATAACACGGCAGGGACAGGGGGGGGCACATAACACGGCAGGGACCCAGGGGGGGGGGCGGCACATAACACGGCAGGGACCCGGGGGGGGGGGCACATAACACGGCAGGGACCCAGGGGGGGGGGCGGCACATAACACGGCAGGGACCCAGGGGGGGCACATAACACGGCAGGGGGGGGGCACATAACACGGCAGGGATGGGGGGGCTGTTGTACAGTTTGGGAGTACTCCTTCTCCTTCTCCCTTCTTGCAGGATAATCTGGAGTTTCGGCTGCACCTGAGATACGAGTTCCTGATGTTGGGGATCCAGCCGGTCATTGACAAGCTGAGGCGACACGAGAATGTCACACTGGACAGGTACCGGAGCCGCAGGACCCACCTCAGGTCCTCTGC
Source organism: Engystomops pustulosus (assembly GCF_040894005.1). NCBI lineage: Eukaryota > Metazoa > Chordata > Amphibia > Anura > Leptodactylidae > Engystomops > Engystomops pustulosus. The sequence goes on from NW_027285108.1 coordinate 76,514, forward strand.
CCTTCAGCTTTCTCCCTCTTCTTCCCTGGCTCTCCAGGTGATGGATACATTGGGGCTCATTTACTAAGGGTCTTCTTTCTATCCTTGGCCTCCTCTTCCTGGGATTTTGGTGATGTCTTCTTTCTATCCTTGGCCTCCTCTTCCTGGGGTTTTGGTGATGTCTCCTTTCTATCCTTGGCCTCCTCCTCCTCTTCCTGGGGTTTGGTGATGTCTCCTTTCTATCCTTGGCCTCCTCTTCCTGGGGTTTGTTATGTTTCCTTTCTATCCTTGGCCTCCTCTTCCTGGGATTTTGGTGATGTCTTCTTTCTATCCTTGGCCTCCTCTTCCTGGGGTTTTGGTGATGTCTCCTTTCTATCCTTGGCCTCCTCTTCCTGGGGTTTGTTATGTTTCCTTTCTATCCTTGGCCTCCTCTTCCTGGGATTTTGGTGATGTCTCCTTTCTATCCTTGGCCTCCTCTTCCTGGGGTTTGGTGATGTCTCCTTTCTACCATTGGCCTCCTCTTCCTGGGCTTTTGGTGATGTCTTCTTTCTATCCTTGGCCTCCTCTTCCTGGGATTTTGGTGATGTCTCCTTTCTATCCTTGGCCTCCTCTTCCTGGGGTTTGGTGATGTCTCCTTTCTACCATTGGCCTCCTCTTCCTGGGGTTTGGTGATGTCTCCTTTCTATCCTTGGCCGCCTCCTCTTCCTGGGGTTTGGTGATGTCTCCTTTCTATCCTTGGCCTCCTCTTCCTGGGCTTTTGGTGATGTCTTCTTTCTATCCTTGGCCTCCTCTTGCTGGGGTTTGGTGATGTCTTCTTTCTATCCTTGGCCTCCTCTTCCTGGGGTTTGGTGATGTCTTCTTTCTATCCTTGGCCTCCTCTTCCTGGGGTTTGGTGATGTCTTCTTTCTATCCTTGGCCTCCTCTTGCTGGGGTTTGGTGATGCCTCCTTTCTATCCTTGGCCTCCTCTTCCTGAGGTTTTGTTATGTCTCCTTTCTATCCTTGGCCTCCTCTTCCTGGGGTTTGGTGATGTCTTCTTTCTATCCTTGGCCTCCTCTTCTTGAGGTTTTGTTATGTCTCCTTTCTATCCTTGGCCTCCTCTTGCTGGGGTTTGGTGATGTCTTCTTTCTATCCTTGGCCTCCTCTTCCTCTTCCTGGGGTCTGGTGATGTCTTCTTTCTATCCTTGGCCTCCTCTTCCTGGGATTTTGATGATGTCTTCTTTCTATCCTTGGCCTCCTCTTCCTGGGATTTTGGTGATGTCTTCTTTCTATCCTTGGCCTCCTCTTCCTGGGGTTTGGTGATGTCTCCTTTCTATCCTTGGCCTCCTCTTCCTCTTCCTGGGGTCTGGTGATGTCTTCTTTCTATCCTTGGCCTCCTCTTCCTGGGATTTTGATGATGTCTTCTTTCTATCCTTGGCCTCCTCTTCCTGGGGTTTGGTGATGTCTCCTTTCTATCCTTGGCCTCCTCTTCCTGGGATTTTGGTGATGTCTCCTTTCTATCCTTGGCCTCCTCTTCCTGGGGTTTTGGTGAGGTCTCCTTTCTATCCTTGGCCTCCTCTTCCTCTTCCTGGGGTTTGGTGATGTCTCCTTTCTATCCTTGGCCTCCTCTTCCTGGGGTTTTGGTGATGTCTCCTTTCTATCCTTGGCTTCCTCTTCCTGGGGTTTTGGTGATGTCTCCTTTCTATCCTTGGCCTCCCTCTCTTCCTGGGGTTTTGGTGATGTCTCCTTTCTATCCTTGGCCTCCTCTTCCTGGGGTTTTGGTGATGTCTCCTTTCTATCCTTGGCCTCCCTCTCTTCCTGGGGTTTTGGTGATGTCTCCTTTCTATCCTTGGCCTCCTCTTCCTGGGGTTTTGGTGATGTCTCCTTTCTATCCTTGGCCTCCTCTTCCTGGGGTTTTGGTGATGTCTCCTTTCTATCCTTGGCCTCCTCTTCCTGGGGTTTTGGTGATGCCTCCTCTTCCTGGGGTTTGGTGATGTCTCCTTTCTATCCTTGGCCTTCTCTTCCTGGGGTTTTGGTGATGTCTTCTTTCTATCCTTGGCCTCCTCTTCCTGGGGTTTGGTGATGTCTTCTTTCTATCCTTGGCCTCCTCTTCCTGGGGTTTGGTGATGTCTCCTTTCTATACTTGGCCTCCTCTTCCTGGGATTTTGGTGATGTCTCCTTTCTATCCTTGGCCTCCTCTTCCTGGGGTTTTGGTGATGTCTCCTTTCTATCCTTGGCCTCCTCTTCCTGGGATTTTGGGGATGTCTCCTTTCTATCCTTGGCCTCCTCTTCCTGGGGTTTTGGTGATGTCTCCTTTCTATCCTTGGCCTCCCTCTCTTCCTGGGGTTTTGGTGATGTCTCCTTTCTATCCTTGGCCTCCTCTTCCTGGGGTTTTGGTGATGCCTCCTCTTCCTGGGGTTTGGTGTCTCCTTTCTATCCTTGGCCTTCTCTTCCTGGGGTTTTGGTGATGTCTTCTTTCTATCCTTGGCCTCCTCTTCCTGGGGTTTGGTGATGTCTTCTTTCTATCCTTGGCCTCCTCTTCCTGGGGTTTGGTGATGTCTCCTTTCTATACTTGGCCTCCTCTTCCTGGGATTTTGGTGATGTCTCCTTTCTATCCTTGGCCTCCTCTTCCTGGGGTTTTGGTGATGTCTCCTTTCTATCCTTGGCCTCCTCTTCCTGGGATTTTGGGGATGTCTCCTTTCTATCCTTGGCCTCCTCTCCATGGGGTTTGGTGATGTCTCCTTTCTATCCTTGGCCGCCTCCTCCTCTTCCTGGGGTTTTGGTGATGTCTCCTTTCTATCCTTGGCCTCCCTCTCTTCCTGGGGTTTTGGTGATGTCTCCTTTCTATCCTTGGCCTCCTCTTCCTGGGGTTTTGGTGATGTCTCCTTTCTATCCTTGGCCGCCTCCTCCTCTTCCTGGGGTTTTGGTGATGTCTCCTTTCTATCCTTGGCCGCCTCCTCTTCCTGGGGTTTTGGTGATGTCTCCTTTCTATCCTTGGCCTCCTCCTCCTCTTCCTGGGGTTTGGTGATGTCTCCTTTCTATCCTTGGCCGCCTCTTCCTGGGATTTTGGTGATGTCTCCTTTCTATCCTTGGCCACCTCTTCCTGGGGTTTGGTGATGCCTCCTTTCTATCCTTGGCCTCCTCTTCCTGGGGTTTTGATGATGCCTCCTTTCTATCCTTGGCCTCCTCTTCCTGGGGTTTTGATGATGTCTTCTTTCTATCCTTGGCCTCCTCTTCCTGGGGTTTTGGTGATGTCTTCTTTCTATCTTTGGCCTTATCCTCTTCCTGGGGTTTTGGTGATGTCTTCTTTCTATCTTTGGCCTTATCCTCTTCCTGGGGTTTTGGTGATGTCTCCTTTCTATCCTTGGCCTCCTCTTCCTGGGGTTTGGTGATGTCTTCTTTCTATCCTTGGCCTCCTCTTCCTGGGGTTTGGTGATGTCTTCTTTCTATCTTTGGACTCCTCTTCCTCTTCCTGGTGTTTTGGTGATGTCTTCTTTCTATCCTTGGCCTCCTCCTCCTCTTCCTGGTGTTTTGGTGATGTCTCCTTTCTATCCTTGGCCTCCTCATCCTCTTCCTGGGGTTTGGTGATGCCTCCTTTCTATCCTTGGCCTCCTCTTCATGGGGTTTTGGTGATGTCTCCTTTCTATCCTTGGCCTCCTCTTCCTGGGGTTTGTTGATGTCTCCTTTCTATCCTTGGCCTCCTCTTCCTGGGGTTTGGTGATGTCTCCTTTCTATCCTTGGCCTCCTCTTCCTGGGGTTTGGTGATGTCTCCTTTCTATCCTTGGCCTCCTCTTCCTGGGGTTTGGTGATGTCTTCTTTCTATCTTTGGCCTTATCCTCTTCCTGGGGTTTTGGTGATGTCTCCTTTCTATCCTTGGCCACCTCTTCCTGGGTTTTGGTGATGTCTTCTTTCTATCTTTGGCCTTATCCTCTTCCTGGGGTTTTGGTGATGTCTCCTTTCTATCCTTGGCCTCCTCTTCCTGGGTTTTGGTGATGTCTCCTTTCTATCCTTGGCCTCCTCTTCCTGGGTTTTGGTGATGTCTCCTTTCTATCCTAGGCCTCCTCTTCCTGGGTTTTGGTGATGTCTTCTTTCTATCCTTGGCCTCCTCTTCCTGGGTTTTGGTGATGTCTTCTTTCTATCCTTGGCCTCCTCTTCCTGGGGTTTGGTGATGTCTTCTTTCTATCCTTGGCCTCCTCTTCCTGGGGTTTGGTGATGTCTTCTTTCTATCCTTGGCCTCCTCTTCCTGGGGTTTGGTGATGTCTTCTTTCTATCTTTGGCCTTATCCTCTTCCTGGGGTTTTGGTGATGTCTCCTTTCTATCCTTGGCCTCCTCTTCCTGGGTTTTGGTGATGTCTCCTTTCTATCCTTGGCCTCCTCTTCCTGGGTTTTGGTGATGTCTTCTTTCTATCCTTGGCCTCCTCTTCCTGGGGTTTGGTGATGTCTTCTTTCTATCTTTGGCCTTATCCTCTTCCTGGGGTTTTGGTGATGTCTCCTTTCTATCCTTGGCCTCCTCTTCCTGGGATTTTGATGATGTCTTCTTTCTATCCTTGGCCTCCTCTTCCTGGGGTTTTGGTGATGTCTCCTTTCTATCCTTGGCCTCCTCTTCCTGGGGTTTGGTGATGTCTCCTTTCTATCCTTGGCCTCCTCTTCCTGGGGTTTGGTGATGTCTCCTTTCTATCCTTGGCCTCCTCTTCCTGGGGTTTTGGTGATGTTTCTTTCTATCTTTGGCCTCCTCCTCCTCTTCCTGGGGGTTTGGTGATGTCTTCTTTCTATCCTTGGCCTCCTCTTCCTGGGGTTTGGTGATGTCTCCTTTCTATCCTTGGCCTCCTCTTCCTGGGGTTTGGTGATGTCTCCTTTCTATCCTTGGCCTCCTCTTCCTGGGGTTTGGTGATGTCTCCTTTCTATCCTTGGCCTCCTCTTCCTGGGGTTTGGTGATGTCTCCTTTCTATCCTTGGCCTCCTCTTCCTGGGGTTTGGTGATGTCTTCTTTCTATCCTTGGCCTCCTCTTCCTGGGGTTTGGTGATGTCTCCTTTCTATCCTTGGCCTCCTCTTCCTGGGGTTTGGTGATGTCTCCTTTCTATCCTTGGCCTCCTCTTCCTGGGGTTTGGTGATGTCTCCTTTCTATCCTTGGCCTCCTCCTCCTCTTCCTGGGGTTTTGGTGATGTCTTCTTTCTATCCTTGGCCTCCTCTTCCTGGGTTTTGGTGATGTCTCCTTTCTATCCTTGGCCTCCTCTTCCTGGGGTTTGGTGATGTCTCCTTTCTATCCTTGGCCTCCTCTTCCTGGGGTTTGGTGATGTCTCCTTTCTATCCTTGGCCTCCTCTTCCTGGGGTTTGGTGATGTCTCCTTTCTATCCTTGGCCTCCTCTTCCTGGGGTTTGGTGATGTCTTCTTTCTATCCTTGGCCTCCTCTTCCTGGGGTTTGGTGATGTCTTCTTTCTATCCTTGGCCTCCTCTTCCTGGGGTTTGGTGATGTCTCCTTTCTATCCTTGGCCTCCTCTTCCTGGGGTTTGGTGATGTCTCCTTTCTATCCTTGGCCTCCTCTTCCTGGGGTTTGGTGATGTCTCCTTTCTATCCTTGGCCTCCTCCTCCTCTTCCTGGGGTTTTGGTGATGTCTTCTTTCTATCCTTGGCCTCCTCTTCCTGGGTTTTGGTGATGTCTCCTTTCTATCCTTGACCTCCTCTTCCTGGGGTTTGGTGATGTCTCCTTTCTATCTTTGGCCGCCTCCTCTTCCTGGGGTTTTGGTGATGTCTCCTTTCTATCCTTGGCCTCCTCTTCCTGGGGTTTGGTGATGTCTCCTTTCTACCCTTGACCTCCTCTTCCTGGGGGTTTGGTGATGTCTCCTTTATATCCTTGGCCTCCTCTTCCTGGTGTTTTGGTGATGTCTCTTTTTTTTCCTTGGACTCTTCTTTAGGCATCTGGACTTCTTTGAGATGGTGAGGAACGAGGATGATGTGGAGTTGGCCAAGAGGTTTGATGTGGTGAGTCGCGAGAGTTTTGGGTTAAGAAACATCATAAGAAATTTTACAATCTAGAAACCTGTTGCGAATAGATTCTCGTGGAATTTGTCCTTTTATTGATAATGTGAACAAATGGATGGAAGAAAGAAGAGAGACCCTGTATACTGTATCCCCTCCTCGCTGTATACTGTATCCCCTCCTCGCTGTATACTGTATCCCCTCCTCGCTGTATACTGTATCCCCTCCTCGCTGTATACTGTATCCCCTCCTCGCTGTATACTGTATCCCCTCCTCGCTGTGCGCTGTATCCCCTCCTCGCTGTATACTGTATCCCCTCCTCGCTGTGTACTGTATACTGTATCCCCTCCTCGCTGTATACTGTATCCCCTCCTCGCTGTGTACTGTATACTGTATCCCCTCCTCGCTGTATACTGTATCCCCTCCTCGCTGTATACTGTATCCACTCCTCGCTGTATACTGTATCCACTCCTCGCTGTATACTGTATCCCCTCCTCGCTGTATACTGTATCCCCTCCTCGCTGTGTACTGTATCCCCTCCTCGCTGTGTACTGTATCCCCTCCTCGCTGTATACTGTATCCCCTCCTCGCTGTGTACTGTATCCCCTCCTCGCTGTGTACTGTATCCCCTCCTCGCTGTGTACTGTATCCCCTCCTCGCTGTGTACTGTATCCCCTCCTCCCTGTGTACTGTATCCCCTCCTCGCTGTATACTGTATCCCCTCCTCGCTGTGTACTGTATCCCCTCCTCGCTGTGTACTGTATCCCCTCCTCGCTGTATACTGTATCCCCTCCTCGCTGTATACTGTATCCCCTCCTCGCTGTATACTGTATCCCCTCCTCGCTGTATACTGTATCCCCTCCTCGCTGTGTACTGTATACTGTATCCCCTCCTCGCTGTATACTGTATCCCCTCCTCGCTGTATACTGTATCCACTCCTCGCTGTATACTGTATCCCCTCCTCGCTGTATACTGTATCCCCTCCTCGCTGTATACTGTATCCCCTCCTCGCTGTGTACTGTATCCCCTCCTCGCTGTGTACTGTATCCCCTCCTCGCTGTGTACTGTATCCCCTCCTCGCTGTATACTGTATCCCCTCCTCGCTGTATACTGTATCCCCTCCTCGCTGTGTACTGTATCCCCTCCTCGCTGTATACTGTATCCCCTCCTCGCTGTATACTGTATCCCCTCCTCGCTGTATACTGTATCCCCTCCTCGCTGTGTACTGTATCCCATCCTCGCTGTGTACTGTATCCCCTCCTCGCTGTGTACTGTATCCCCTCCTCGCTGTATACTGTATCCCCTCCTCGCTGTATACTGTATCCCCTCCTCGCTGTGTACTGTATCCCCTCCTCGCTGTATACTGTATCCCCTCCTCGCTGTATACTGTATCCCCTCCTCGCTGTATACTGTATCCCCTCCTCGCTGTGTACTGTATACTGTATCCCCTCCTCGCTGTATACTGTATCCCCTCCTCGCTGTATACTGTATCCACTCCTCGCTGTATACTGTATCCCCTCCTCGCTGTATACTGTATCCCCTCCTCGCTGTATACTGTATCCCCTCCTCGCTGTGTACTGTATCCCCTCCTCGCTGTGTACTGTATCCCCTCCTCGCTGTGTACTGTATCCCCTCCTCGCTGTATACTGTATCCCCTCCTCGCTGTATACTGTATCCCCTCCTCGCTGTGTACTGTATCCCCTCCTCGCTGTATACTGTATCCCCTCCTCGCTGTATACTGTATCCCCTCCTCGCTGTATACTGTATCCCCTCCTCGCTGTGTACTGTATACTGTATCCCCTCCTCGCTGTATACTGTATCCCCTCCTCGCTGTATACTGTATCCACTCCTCGCTGTATACTGTATCCACTCCTCGCTGTATACTGTATCCCCTCCTCGCTGTATACTGTATCCCCTCCTCGCTGTGTACTGTATCCCATCCTCGCTGTATACTGTATCCCCTCCTCGCTGTGTACTGTATCCACTCCTCGCTGTATACTGTATCCCCTCCTCGCTGTATACTGTATCCCCTCCTCGCTGTGTACTGTATCCCCTCCTCGCTGTATACTGTATCCCCTCCTCGCTGTGTACTGTATCCCCTCCTCGCTGTATACTGTATCCCCTCCTCGCTGTATACTGTATCCCCTCCTCGCTGTGTACTGTATCCCCTCCTCGCTGTGTACTGTATCCCCTCCTCGCTGTATACTGTATCCCCTCCTCGCTGTATACTATATCCCCTCCTCGCTGTATACTGTATCCCCTCCTCGCTGTATACTGTATCCCCTCCTCGCTGTGTACTGTATCCCCTCCTCGCTGTGTACTGTATCCCCTCCTCGCTGTGTACTGTATCCCCTCCTCGCTGTATACTGTATCCCCTCCTCGCTGTGTACTGTATCCCCTCCTCGCTGTGTACTGTATCCCCTCCTCGCTGTGTACTGTATCCCCTCCTCGCTGTATACTCTATCCCCTCCTCGCTGTGCGCTGTATACTCTATCCCCTCCTCGCTGTGCGCTGTATACTCTATCCCCTCCTCGCTGTATACTGTATCCCCTCCTCGCTGTATACTGTATCCCCTCCTCGCTGTATACTGTATCCCCTCCTCGCTGTATACTGTATCCCCTCCTCGCTGTATACTGTATCCCCTCCTCGCTGTGCGCTGTATACTGTATCCCCTCCTCGCTGTATACTGTATCCCCTCCTCGCTGTGCGCTGTATACTGTATCCCTTCCTCGCTGTATACTCTATCCCCTCCTCGCTGTATACTGTATCCCCTCCTCGCTGTATGCTGTATCCCCTCCTCGCTGTATACTGTATCCCCTCCTCGCTGTATACTGTATCCCCTCCTCGCTGTATACTGTATCCCCTCCTCGCTGTATACTGTATCCCCTCCTCGCTGTATACTGTATCCCCTCCTCGCTGTATACTGTATCCCCTCCTCGCTGTATACTGTATCCCCTCCTCGCTGTATACTGTATCCCCTCCTCGCTGTATACTATATCCCCTCCTCGCTGTGCGCTGTATACTGTATCCCCTCCTCGCTGTATACTGTATCCCCTCCTCGCTGTGCGCTGTATACTGTATCCCCTCCTCGCTGTATACTGTATCCCCTCCTTGCTGTATACTGTATCCCCTCCTCGCTGTGCGCTGTATACTGTATCCCCTCCTCGCTGTATACTGTATCCCCTCCTCGCTGTGTACTGTATACTGTATCCCCTCCTCGCTGTGTACTGTATACTGTATCCCCTCCTCGCTGTATACTGTATCCCCTCCTCGCTGTATACTGTATCCCCTCCTCGCTGTATACTGTATCCCCTCCTCGCTGTATACTGTATCCCCTCCTCGCTGTATACTGTATCCCCTCCTCGCTGTATACTGTATCCCCTCCTCCCTGTGCGCTGTATACTGTATCCCCTCCTCCCTGTGCGCTGTATACTGTATCCCCTCCTCGCTGTGTACTGTATCCCCTCCTCGCTGTATACTGTATCCCCTCCTTGCTGTATACTGTATCCCCTCCTCGCTGTGCGCTGTATACTGTATCCCCTCCTCGCTGTATACTGTATCCCCTCCTCGCTGTATACTGTATCCCCTCCTCGCTGTGTACTGTATACTGTATCCCCTCCTCGCTGTATACTGTATCCCCTCCTCGCTGTATACTGTATCCCCTCCTCGCTGTGTACTGTATACTGTATCCCCTCCTCGCTGTATACTGTATCCCCTCCTCGCTGTATACTGTATCCCCTCCTCGCTGTATACTGTATCCCCTCCTCGCTGTATACTGTATCCCCTCCTCGCTGTATACTGTATCCCCTCCTCCCTGTGCGCTGTATACTGTATCCCCTCCTCCCTGTGCGCTGTATACTGTATCCCCTCCTCGCTGTGTACTGTATCCCCTCCTTGCTGTATACTGTATCCCCTCCTCGCTGTGCGCTGTATACTGTATCCCCTCCTCGCTGTATACTGTATCCCCTCCTCGCTGTATACTGTATCCCCTCCTCGCTGTGTACTGTATACTGTATCCCCTCCTCGCTGTATACTGTATCCCCTCCTCGCTGTATACTGTATCCCCTCCTCGCTGTATACTGTATCCCCTCCTCGCTGTATACTGTATCCCCTCCTCGCTGTATACTGTATCCCCTCCTCGCTGTATACTGTATCCCCTCCTCGCTGTATACTGTATCCCCTCCTCCCTGTGCGCTGTATACTGTATCCCCTCCTCCCTGTGCGCTGTATACTGTATCCCCTCCTCGCTGTGTACTGTATACTGTATCCCCTCCTCGCTGTGCACTGTATACTGTATCCCCTCCTCGCTGTGTACTGTATACTGTATCCCCTCCTCGCTGTATACTGTATCCCCTCCTCGCTGTGCGCTGTATACTGTATCCCCTCCTCGCTGTGCGCTGTATACTGTATCCCCTCCTCGCTGTATACTGTATCCCCTCCTCGCTGTATACTATATCCCCTCCTCGCTGTGCGCTGTATACTGTATCCCCTCCTCGCTGTATACTGTATCCCCTCCTCGCTGTATACTATATCCCCTCCTCCCTGTGCGGTGTATACTGTATCCCCTCCTCGCTGTATACTGTATCCCCTCCTCGCTGTATACTGTATCCCCTCCTCGCTGTATACTGTATCCCCTCCTCCCTGTGCGCTGTATACTGTATCCCCTCCTCCCTGTGCGCTGTATACTGTATCCCCTCCTCCCTGTGCGCTGTATACTGTATCCCCTCCCCGCTGTATACTGTGTCCCCTCATGTCCTGTGACTCGGCTTGGCTGTTACACTGTGACGCTCCCTCAGTTCTGCGTCATCCATCATTAGGCTTTGTCTGTTTTGTATTATCTAGGAATGTCAGGAATTACGATTCTCCGGGAGATAATTAGGATTCATCTTCGTGACTTTAATTATCTCTATTTCTGCCCCTGATTCAACACTAATTCATTTATTTTCGTGGACAACCAGAGGAGACAGTGGGCCTGATGCGCGATGCTCTGCAGGGGCTCTATAATACATGACACCCAGTCCTGTCGCGATGTTCTGCAGGGGCTCTCTAATACATGACCCTGAGTCCTGTCGCGATGCTCTGCAGGGGCTCTCTAATACATGACCCTGAGTCCTGTCGCGATGCTCTGCAGGGGCTCTCTAATACATGACCCTGAGACGCTCTACAGTCATGGCCATAAGTTTTGAGTTTTTACATATTCTCCAGAATGTTATAAAGAGCAATCAGTTTATCAGCAATTCATTACAGAGTCAGTATTTACCCAGAAAATGAACATTTCCCCTCATTGCAGGCGCCTTAGGCGGAGCAGCGGCCATGGTGTCAGTGATGTCTCCAGTAACACAGGTGCGGGGGCTGATGGGGACAGGACTGGGGACAATGTGTCATGTGTAAGTAACAATCACCACTGGGCAGTATAATAGGAGCAGGTAACATGGTGTCAGTGATGTCTCCAGTAACACAGGTGCGGGGGCTGATGGGGACAGGGCGGGGGACAATGTGTCAGGATTAAGTAACAATCACCACTGGGCAGTATAATAGGAGCAGGTAACATGGTGTCAGTGATGTCCCCAGTAACACAGGTGCGGGGGCTGATGGGGACAGGGCTGGGGACAATGTGTCATGTGTAAGTAACAATCACCACTGGGCAGTATAATAGGAGCAGGTAACATGGTGTCAGTGATGTCTCCAGTAACACAGGTGCGGGGGCTGATGGGGACAGGGCTGGGGACAATGTGTCATGTGTAAGTAACAATCACCACTGGGCAGTATAATAGGAGCAGGTAACATGGTGTCAGTGATGTCTCCAGTAACACAGGTGCGGGGGCTGATGGGGACAGGGCGGGGGACAATGTGTCAGGATTAAGTAACAATCACACCCCTGGACACTTTACAAGGAGGCTGATTGGCATCATTGTTTCTCTTCTGTTACCCATGGTTATCTCTAAAGAAACACGTGCAGTCATCATTGCACAAAACTGGCCACAGGGAAGAGTATCGCAGCGAGAAAGATGTCACCTCAGTCACCGATCTATCGCATCATCAAGGAATCCAAGGAGAGAGGCTCCATTGTTACCAGAAAGGCTCCAGGAGCCCAAGAAGGAGCAGCAAGCGCCAGGAGCGTCTCTTACAAGTGTCTCAGCTTGGGGATGGGGCTCCCAGCATCGCAGAGCTCAGGAATGGCAGCAGCAGGTGTGAGGCATCTGCACGCACTGTGACACTGCGGAGACTCCTGGAGCAAGGCCTGGTGTCCAGGAGGGCAGCACAGAAGCCGCTTCTCTCCAGGAACCATCAGGGACAGACGGATATTCTGCAGGAGGTGCAGGGAGTGGACGCTGAGGACTGGGGGACAGACGGATATTCTGCAGGAGGTGCAGGGAGTGGACGCTGAGGACTGGGGGACAGACGGATATTCTGCAGGAGGTGCAGGGAGTGGACGCTGAGGACTGGGGGACAGACAGATATTCTGCAGGAGGTGCAGGGAGTGGACGCTGAGGACTGGGGGACAGACGGATATTCTGCAGGAGGTGCAGGGAGTGGACGCTGAGGACTGGGGGACAGACGGATATTCTGCAGGAGGTGCAGGGAGTGGACGCTGAGGACTGGGGGACAGACGGATATTCTGCAGGAGGTGCAGGGAGTGGACGCTGAGGACTGGGGGACAGACGGATATTCTGCAGGAGGTGCAGGGAGAGGACGCTGAGGACTGGGGGACAGACGGATATTCTGCAGGAGGTGCAGGGAGGGGACGCTGAGGACTGGGGGACAGACGGATATTCTGCAGGAGGTGCAGGGAGTGGACGCTGAGGACTGGGGGACAGACGGATATTCTGCAGGAGGTGCAGGGAGAGGACGCTGAGGACTGGGGGACAGACGGATATTCTGCAGGAGGTGCAGGGAGTGGACGCTGAGGACTGGGGGACAGGCGGATATTCTGCAGGAGGTGCAGGGAGTGGACGCTGAGGACTTGGGGGGGGGGGGGGGGGGGAAGGCATTGTCTCTGATGAATCCCCTTTCTGATTGTTGGGAGAAGACAAGGTGAGCGATGCCCCCAGTCCTGTCTCCTGCACCTGTAAAGCTCATGCAGCCATTCATGTGGGGGGGGGCGGCTTCTCAGCCAAGGGGATCGCCCTAATAACACCTCCATGAATAAAGAATGGAGCAGAATGTCCTCCAGGAGCCGCTTCTCCCAACCCTCCCGGAGCAGATGGTGATGAGCAGAGCCTCCTCCAGCATGATGGAGCACCGGCCATAAAGGGGAGAACTAAATGGCTCCGGGAACAGAACACAGAGATTCTGGGTCCATGGCTCAGGGAACAGAACACAGAGATTCTGGGTCCATGGCCCGGGAACAGAACACAGAGATTCTGGGTCCATGGCCCGGGAACAGAACACAGAGATTCTGGGTCCATGGCCGGGAACAGAACACAGAGATTCTGGGTCCATGGCTCCGGGAACAGAACACAGAGATTCTGGGTCCATGGCTCCGGGAACAGAACACAGAGATTCTGGGTCCATGGCTCCGGGAACAGAACACAGAGATTCTGGGTCCATGGCCCGGGAACAGAACACAGAGATTCTGGGTCCATGGCCCGGGAACAGAACACAGAGATTCTGGGTCCATGGCTCCGGGAACAGAACACAGAGATTCTGGGTCCATGGCCCGGGAACAGAACACAGAGATTCTGGGTCCATGGCCCGGGAACAGAACACAGAGATTCTGGCTCCATGGCCCGGAGACTACCCGGATCTTATCCCATTGAGAACTTGTGGTCAATCATCAGGAGACGGAGGACAAACAAACCCAACACATTGTGACAAGAGAAGATTTGTGTCACTCTCAGGACTTATGGCCAGGACTGTATAATACATGACACCCAGTCCTGTCGCGATGCTCTGCAGTGTTGGATCCAGTAGTTGGAACCATCTGGACACATGGCATCATCCCAAAGGCCGCAGACATCGCCGTATCTCAGCGACGATGGCAAAACCCTTTAAGTAAAAGTGTAACATAGTATCATAGTATATAAGGCTGGAAAAAGAGGCAAGTCCAACCTTTAAGAATGAAATAAATGTTTTGTCCCCATAACCCGTGATATTATTTCTCTCCAGAAAGGCATCCAGGCCTCTCTTTGACATGTACATAGAGTCCTCCATAACAACCTCCTACGGCAGAGATGGCCTCTTTCTATAGTGATGGTAGAACCTCCTCTCCTCTAGGTGTAGAGGATGTCCCCTGTCTATGGTGATGGTAGAACCTCCTCTCCTCTAGGTGTAGAGGATGTCCCCTGTCTATGGTGATGGTAGAACCTCCTCCCCTCTAGGTGTAGAGGATGCCCCCTGTCTATGGTGATGGTAGAACCTCCTCTCGTCTAGGCGTAGAGGATGCCCCCTGTCTATGGTGATGGTAGAACCTCCTCTCCTCTAGGTGTAGAGGATGCCCCCTGTCTATGGTGATGGTAGAACCTCCTCTCCTCTAGGCGTAGAGGATGCCCCCTGTCTATGGTGATGGTAGAACCTCCTCTCCTCTAGGTGTAGAGGATGCCTCCTGTCTATGGTGATGGTAGAATCTCCTCTACTCTAGGTGTAGAGGATGCCCCCTGTATATGGTGATGGTAGAACCCCCTCTCCTCTAGGTGTAGAGGATGCCCCCTGTCTATGGTGATGGTAGAAACTCCTCTTCTCTAGGTGTAGAGGATGTCCCCTGTCTATGGTGATGGTAGAACCTCCTCTCCTCTAGGTGTAGAGGATGTCCCCTGTCTATGGTGATGGTAGAACCTCCTCCCCTCTAGGTGTAGAGGATGCCCCCTGTCTATGGTGATGGTAGAACCTCCTCTCGTCTAGGCGTAGAGGATGCCCCCTGTCTATGGTGATGGTAGAACCTCCTCTCCTCTAGGTGTAGAGGATGCCCCCTGTCTATGGTGATGGTAGAACCTCCTCTCCTCTAGGCGTAGAGGATGCCCCCTGTCTATGGTGATGGTAGAACCTCCTCTCCTCTAGGTGTAGAGGATGCCTCCTGTCTATGGTGATGGTAGAATCTCCTCTACTCTAGGTGTAGAGGATGCCCCCTGTATATGGTGATGGTAGAACCCCCTCTCCTCTAGGTGTAGAGGATGCCCCCTGTCTATGGTGATGGTAGAAACTCCTCTTCTCTAGGTGTAGAGGATGTCCCCTGTCTATGGTGATGGTAGAACCTCCTCTCCTCTAGGTGTAGAGGATGCCTCCTGTCTATGGTGATGGTAGAACCTCCTCTCCTCTAGGTGTAGAGGATGTCCCCTGTAAATGGTGATGGTAGAACCTCCTCTCCTCTAGGTGTAGAGGATGCCCCCTGTCTATGGTGATGGTAGAACCTCCTCTCCTCTAGGTGTAGAGGATGCCCCCTGTCTATGATGATGGTAGAACCTCCTCTACTCTAGGTGTAGATGATGCCCCCTGTATATGGTGATGGTAGAACCCCCTCTCCTCTAGGTGTAGAGGATGCCCCCTGTCTATGGTGATGGTAGAACCACCTCTCCTCTAGGTGTAGAGGATGCCCCCTGTCTATGGTGATGGTAGAACCTCCTCTTCTCTAGGTGTAGAGGATGTCCCCTGTCTATGGTGATGGTAGAACCTCCTCTTCTCTAGGTGTAGAGGATGCCCCTGTCTATGGTGATGGTAGAACCTCCTCTCCTCTAGGTGTAGAGGATGCCCCCTGTCTATGGTGATGGTAGAACCACCTCTCCTCTAGGTGTAGAGGATGCCTCCTGTCTATGGTGATGGTAGAACCTCCTCTCCTCTAGGTGTAGAGGATGCCCCCTGTCTATGGTGATGGTAGAACCTCCTCTCCTCTAGGTGTAGAGGATGCCCCCTGTCTATGGTGATGGTAGAACCACCTCTCCTCTAGGTGTAGAGGATGCCTCCTGTCTATGGTGATGGTAGAACCTCCTCTCCTCTAGGTGTAGAGGATGCTCCCTGTCTATGGTGATGGTAGAACCTCCTCTCCTCTAGGTGTAGAGGATGCCCCCTGTCTATGGTGATGGTAGAACCTCCTCTCCTCTAGGTGTAGAGGATGCCCCCTGTCTATGGTGATGGTAGAACCTCCTCTTCTCTAGGTGTAGATGATGCCCCCTGTATATGGTGATGGTAGAACCTCCTCTTCTCTAGGTGTAGAGGATGTCCCCTGTCTATGGTGATGGTAGAACCTCCTCTTCTCTAGGTGTAGAGGATGTCCCCTGTCTATGGTGATGGTAGAACCTCCTCTCCTCTAGGTGTAGAGGATGTTCCCTGTCTATGGTGATGGTAGAACCTCCTCTCCTCTAGGTGTAGAGGATGCCCCCTGTTTATGGTGATGGTAGAACCTCCTCTCCTCTAGGTGTAGAGGATGCCCCCTGTCTATGGTGATGGTAGAACCTCCTCTCCTCTAGGTGTAGAGGATGCCCCCTGTCTATGGTGATGGTAGAACCACCTCTCCTCTAGGTGTAGAGGATGCCTCCTGTCTATGGTGATGGTAGAACCTCCTCTCCTCTAGGTGTAGAGGATGCTTCCTGTCTATGGTGATGGTAGAACCTCCTCTCCTCTAGGTGTAGAGGATGCCCCCTGTCTATGGTGATGGTAGAACCTCCTCTCCTCTAGGTGTAGAGGATGCCCCCTGTCTATGGTGATGGTAGAACCTCCTCTCCTCTAGGTGTAGATGATGCCCCCTGTATATGGTGATGGTAGAACCTCCTCTCCTCTAGGTGTAGAGGATGCCCCCTGTCTATGGTGATGGTAGAACCTCCTCTCCTCTAGGTGTAGAGGATGCCCCCTGTCTATGGTGATGGTAGAACCACCTCTCCTCTAGGTGTAGAGGATGCCTCCTGTCTATGGTGATGGTAGAACCTCCTCTCCTCTAGGTGTAGAGGATGCTCCCTGTCTATGGTGATGGTAGAACCTCCTCTCCTCTAGGTGTAGAGGATGCCCCCTGTCTATGGTGATGGTAGAACCTCCTCTCCTCTAGGTGTAGAGGATGCCCCCTGTCTATGGTGATGGTAGAACCTCCTCTCCTCTAGGGGTAGATGATGCCCCCTGTATATGGTGATGGTAGAACCTCCTCTTCTCTAGGTGTAGAGGATGTCCCCTGTCTATGGTGATGGTAGAACCTCCTCTTCTCTAGGTGTAGAGGATGTTCCCTGTCTATGGTGATGGTAGAACCTCCTCTCCTCTAGGTGTAGAGGATGTTCCCTGTCTATGGTGATGGTAGAACCTCCTCTCCTCTAGGTGTAGAGGATGCCCCCTGTTTATGGTGATGGTAGAACCTCCTCTCCTCTAGGTGTAGAGGATGCCCCCTGTCTATGGTGATGGTAGAATTTCCTCTCCTCTAGGTGTGGAGGATGCTTCCTGTCTATAATGATGGTAGAACCTCCTCTCCTCTAGGTGTAGAGGATGCCCCCTGTTTATGGTGATGGTAGAACCTCCTCTCCTCTAGGTGTAGAGGATGCCCCCTGTCTATGGTGATGGTAGAATTTCCTCTCCTCTAGGTGTAGAGGATGCCCCCTGTCTATGGTGATGGTAGAACCTCCTCTCCTCTAGGTGTGGAGGATGCTTCCTGTCTATAATGATGGTAGAACCTCCTCTCCTCTAGGTGTAGAGGATGCCCCCTGTTTATGGTGATGGTAGAACCTCCTCTCCTCTAGGTGTAGAGGATACCCCCTGTCTATGGTGGTGGTAGAACCTCCTCTCCTCTAGGTGTAGAGGATGCCCCATGTCTATGGTGATGGTAGAACCTCCTCTCCTCTAGGTGTAGAGGATGCCCCCTGTCTATGGTGATGGTAGAACATCTTCTCCTCTAGGTGTAGAGGATGCCCCCTGTCTATGGTGATGGTAGAACCTCCTCTAGGTGTTGAGGATGCCCCCTGTCTATGGTGATGGTAGAACCTCCTCTAGGTGTAGAGGATGCCCCATGTCTATGGTAATGGTAGACCCTCCTCTCCTCTAGGTGTAGAGGATGCCCCATGTCTATGGTAATGGTAGACCCTCCTCTCCTCTAGGTGTAGAGGATGCCCCCTGTCTATGGTGATGGTAGAACTTCCTCTAGGTGTAGAGGATGCCCCCTGTCTGTGGTGATGGTAGAACCTCTTCTCCTCTAGGTGTAGAGGATGCCCCATGTCTATGGTAATGGTAGACCCTCCTCTCCTCTAGGTGTAGAGGATGCCCCCTGTCTATGGTGATGGTAGAACCTCCTCTCCTCTAGGTGTTGAGGATGCACTCTGTCTATGGTGATGGTAGAACCTCCTCTCCTCTAGGTGTAGAGGATGCTCCCTGTCTATGGTGATGGTAGAACCTCCTCTCCTCTAGGTGTAGAGGATGCCCCCTGTCTATGGTGATGGTAGAACCTCCTCTCCTCTAGGTGTAGAGGATGCCCCCTGTCTATGGTGATGGTAGAACCTCCTCTAGGTGTAGAGGATGCCCCCTGTCTATGGAGATGGTAGAACCTCCTCTAGGTGTAGAGGATGTCCCCTGTCTATGGTGATGGTAGAACCTCCTCTAGGTGTAGAGGATGCCCCCTTTCTATGGTGATGGTAGAACCTCCTCTAGGTGTAGAGGATGCCCCCTGTCTATGGTGATGGTAGAACCTCCTCTAGGTGTAGAGGATGCCCCCTGTCTATGGTGATGGTAGAACCTCCTCTAGGTGTAGAGAATGCCCCCTGTCTATGGTGATGGTAGAACCTCCTCTAGGTGTAGAGGATGTCTCCTGTCTATGGTGATGGTAGAACCTCCTCTCCTCTAGGTGTAGAGGATGTCCCCTGTCTATGGTGATGGTAGAACCTCCTCTCCTCTAGGTGTAGAGGATGCCCCCTGTCTATGGTGATGGTAGAACCTCCTCTAGGTGTAGAGGATGCCCCCTGTCTATGGTGATGGTAGAACCTCCTCTAGGTGTAGAGGATGCCTCCTGTCTATGGTGATGGTAGAACCTATTCTCCTCTAGGTGTAGAGGATGCCCCCTGTCTATGGTGATGGTAGAACCTCCTCTCCTCTAGGTGTAGAGGATGCCCCCTGTATATGGTGATGGTAGAACCCCCTCTCCTCTAGGTGTAGAGGATGTTCCCTGTCTATGGTGATGGTAGAACCTCCTCTCCTCTAGGTGTAGAGGATGCCCCTGTCTATGGTGATGGTAGAACCTCCTCTCCTCTAGGTGTAGAGGATGTCCCCTGTCTATGGTGATGGTAGAACCTCCTCTAGGTGTAGAGGATGCCCCCTGTCTATGGTGATGGTAGAACCTCCTCTAGGTGTAGAGGATGCCCCATGTCTATGGTAATGGTAGACCCTCCTCTCCTCTAGGTGTAGAGGATGCCCCATGTCTATGGTAATGGTAGACCCTCCTCTCCTCTAGGTGTAGAGGATGCCCCCTGTCTATGGTGATGGTAGAACTTCCTCTAGGTGTAGAGGATGCCCCCTGTCTGTGGTGATGGTAGAACCTCTTCTCCTCTAGGTGTAGAGGATGCCCCATGTCTATGGTAATGGTAGACCCTCCTCTCCTCTAGGTGTAGAGGATGCCCCCTGTCTATGGTGGTGGTAGAACCTCCTCTCCTCTAGGTGTAGAGGATGCACCCTGTCTATGGTGATGGTAGAACCTCCTCTCCTCTAGGTGTAGAGGATGCTCCCTGTCTATGGTGATGGTAGACCCTCCTCTCCTCTAGGTGTAGAGGATGCCCCATGTCTATGGTAATGGTAGACCCTCCTCTCCTCTAGGTGTAGAGGATGCCCCCTGTCTATGGTGATGGTAGAACTTCCTCTAGGTGTAGAGGATGCCCCCTGTCTGTGGTGATGGTAGAACCTCTTCTCCTCTAGGTGTAGAGGATGCCCCATGTCTATGGTAATGGTAGACCCTCCTCTCCTCTAGGTGTAGAGGATGCCCCCTGTCTATGGTAATGGTACACCCTCCTCTCCTCTAGGTGTAGAGGATGCCCCCTGTCTATGGTGATGGTAGAACCTCCTCTCCTCTAGGTGTAGAGGATGCCCTCTGTCTATGGTGATGGTAGAACCTCCTCTCCTCTAGGTGTAGAGGATGCCCCCTGTCTATGGTGATGGTAGAACCTCCTCTCCTCTCTAGGTGTAGAGGATGCCCCCTGTCTATGGTGATGGTAGAACCTCCTCTCGTCTAGGTGTAGAGGATGCCCCCTGTCTATGGTGATGGTAGAACCTCTTCTCCTGTAGGTGTAGAGGATGCCCCCTGTCTATGGTGATGGTAGAACCTCTTCTCCTGTAGGTGTAGAGGATGCCTCCTGTCTATGGTGATGGTAGAACCTAGTCTCCTCTAGGTGTAGAGGATGCCCCCTGTCTATGGTGATGGTAGAACCTCCTCTCCTCTAGGTGTAGAGGATGCCCCCTGTATATGGTGATGGTAGAACCCCCTCTCCTCTAGGTGTAGAGGATGCCCCCTGTCTATGGTGATGGTAGAATTTCCTCTCCTCTAGGTGTGGAGGATGCTTCCTGTCTATAATGATGGTAGAACCTCCTCTCCTCTAGGTGTAGAGGATGCCCCCTGTTTATGGTGATGGTAGAACCTCCTCTCCTCTAGGTGTAGAGGATGCCCCCTGTCTATGGTGATGGTAGAATTTCCTCTCCTCTAGGTGTAGAGGATGCCCCCTGTCTATGGTGATGGTAGAACCTCCTCTCCTCTAGGTGTGGAGGATGCTTCCTGTCTATAATGATGGTAGAACCTCCTCTCCTCTAGGTGTAGAGGATGCCCCCTGTTTATGGTGATGGTAGAACCTCCTCTCCTCTAGGTGTAGAGGATGCCCCCTGTCTATGGTGGTGGTAGAACCTCCTCTCCTCTAGGTGTAGAGGATGCCCCATGTCTATGGTGATGGTAGAACCTCCTCTCCTCTAGGTGTAGAGGATGCCCCCTGTCTATGGTGATGGTAGAACATCATCTCCTCTAGTTGTAGAGGATGCCCCCTGTCTATGGTGATGGTAGAACCTCCTCTAGGTGTTGAGGATGCCCCCTGTCTATGGTGATGGTAGAACCTCCTCTAGGTGTAGAGGATGCCCCATGTCTATGGTAGACCCTCCTCTCCTCTAGGTGTAGAGGATGCCCCATGTCTATGGTAATGGTAGACCCTCCTCTCCTCTAGGTGTAGAGGATGCCCCCTGTCTATGGTGATGGTAGAACTTCCTCTAGGTGTAGAGGATGCCCCCTGTCTGTGGTGATGGTAGAACCTCTTCTCCTCTAGGTGTAGAGGATGCCCCATGTCTATGGTAATGGTAGACCCTCCTCTCCTCTAGGTGTAGAGGATGCCCCCTGTCTATGGTGATGGTAGAACCTCCTCTCCTCTAGGTGTTGAGGATGCACTCTGTCTATGGTGATGGTAGAACCTCCTCTCCTCTAGGTGTAGAGGATGCTCCCTGTCTATGGTGATGGTAGAACCTCCTCTCCTCTAGGTGTAGAGGATGCCCCCTGTCTATGGTGATGGTAGAACCTCCTCTCCTCTAGGTGTAGAGGATGCCCCCTGTCTATGGTGATGGTAGAACCTCCTCTCCTCTAGGTGTAGAGGATGCCCCCTGTCTATGGTGATGGTAGAACCTCCTCTAGGTGTAGAGGATGCCCCCTGTCTATGGAGATGGTAGAACCTCCTCTAGGTGTAGAGGATGTCCCCTGTCTATGGTGATGGTAGAACCTCCTCTAGGTGTAGAGGATGCCCCCTTTCTATGGTGATGGTAGAACCTCCTCTAGGTGTAGAGGATGCCCCCTGTCTATGGTGATGGTAGAACCTCCTCTAGGTGTAGAGGATGCCCCCTGTCTATGGTGATGGTAGAACCTCCTCTAGGTGTAGAGGATGTCTCCTGTCTATGGTGATGGTAGAACCTCCTCTCTTCTAGGTGTGGAGGATGCCCCCTGTCTATGGTGATGGTAGAACCTCCTCTCCTCTAGGTGTAGAGGATGTCCCCTGTCTATGGTGATGGTAGAACCTCCTCTCCTCTAGGTGTAGAGGATGCCCCCTGTCTATGGTGATGGTAGAACCTCCTCTAGGTGTAGAGGATGCCCCCTGTCTATGGTGATGGTAGAACCTCCTCTAGGTGTAGAGGATGCCTCCTGTCTATGGTGATGGTAGAACCTAGTCTCCTCTAGGTGTAGAGGATGCCCCCTGTCTATGGTGATGGTAGAACCTCCTCTCCTCTAGGTGTAGAGGATGCCCCCTGTATATGGTGATGGTAGAACCCCCTCTCCTCTAGGTGTAGAGGATGTTCCCTGTCTATGGTGATGGTAGAACCTCCTCTCCTCTAGGTGTAGAGGATTCCCCTGTCTATGGTAATGGTAGACCCTCCTCTCCTCTAGGTGTAGAGGATGCCCCCTGTCTATGGTGATGGTAGAACTTCCTCTAGGTGTAGAGGATGCCCCCTGTCTGTGGTGATGGTAGAACCTCTTCTCCTCTAGGTGTAGAGGATGCCCCATGTCTATGGTAATGGTAGACCCTCCTCTCCTCTAGGTGTAGAGGATGCCCCCTGTCTATGGTGATGGTAGAACTTCCTCTAGGTGTAGAGGATGCCCCCTGTCTGTGGTGATGGTAGAACCTCTTCTCCTCTAGGTGTAGAGGATGCCCCCTGTCTATGGTGATGGTAGAACCTCCTCTCCTCTAGGTGTAGAGGATGCACCCTGTCTATGGTGATGGTAGAACCTCCTCTCCTCTAGGTGTAGAGGATGCTCCCTGTCTATGGTGATGGTAGAACCTCCTCTCCTCTAGGTGTAGAGGATGCCCCTGTCTATGGTGATGGTAGAACCTCCTCTCCTCTAGGTGTAGAGGATGCCCCCTGTCTATGGTGATGGTAGAACCTCCTCTAGGTGTAGAGGATGCCCCCTGTCTATGGAGATGGTAGAACCTCCTCTAGGTGTAGAGGATGTCCCCTGTCTATGGTGATGGTAGAACCTCCTCTAGGTGTAGAGGATGCCCCCTGTGTATGGTGATGGTAGAACCTCCTCTAGGTGTAGAGGATGTTCCCTGTCTATGGTGATGGTAGAACCTCCTCTCCTATAGGTGTAGAGGATGCCCCTGTCTATGGTGATGGTAGAACCTCCTCTCCTCTAGGTGTAGAGGATGCCCCCTGTCTATGGTGATGGTAGAACCTCCTCTAGGTGTAGAGGATGCCCCCTGTCTATGGTGATGGTAGAACCTCCTCTAGGTGTAGAGGATGCCCCCTGTCTATGGTGATGGTAGAACCTCCTCTAGGTGTAGAGGATGTCTCCTGTCTATGGTGATGGTAGAACCTCCTCTCCTCTAGGTGTGGAGGATGCCCCCTGTCTATGGTGATGGTAGAACCTCCTCTCCTCTAGGTGTAGAGGATGCCCCCTGTTTATGGTGATGGTAGAACCTCCTCTCCTCTAGGTGTAGAGGATACCCCCTGTCTATGGTGGTGGTAGAACCTCCTCTCCTCTAGGTGTAGAGGATGCCCCATGTCTATGGTGATGGTAGAACCTCCTCTCCTCTAGGTGTAGAGGATGCCCCCTGTCTATGGTGATGGTAGAACATCTTCTCCTCTAGGTGTAGAGGATGCCCCCTGTCTATGGTTATGGTAGAACCCCCTCTCCTTTACGTGTAGAGGATGCCCCCTGTCTATGGTGATGGTAGAACCTCCTCTAGGTGTAGAGGATGCCCCCTGTCTATGGTGATGGTAGAACCTCCTCTAGGTGTAGAGGATGCCCCATGTCTATGGTGATGGTAGAACCTCCTCTCCTCTAGGTGTAGAGGATGCCCCCTGTCTATGGTGATGGTAGAACCTCCTCTCCTCTCTAGGTGTAGAGGATGCCCCCTGTCTATGGTGATGGTAGAACCTCCTCTCGTCTAGGTGTAGAGGATGCCCCCTGTCTATGGTGATGGTAGAACCTCTTCTCCTGTAGGTGTAGAGGATGCCCCATGTCTATGGTGATGGTAGAACCTCCCCTCCTCTAGGTGTGGAGGATGCTTCCTGTCTATGGTGATGGTAGAACGGCCTCTCCTCTAGGTGTAGAGGATGCCCCCTGTCTATGGTGATGGTAGAACCTCCTCTCCTCTAGGTGTAGAGGATGCTCCCTGTCTATGGTGATGGTAGAACCGCCTCTCCTCTAGGTGTAGAGGATGCCCCATGTGTATGGTGATGGTAGAACCTTCTCTCCTCTAGGTGTAGAGGATGCCCCCTGTCTATGGTGATGGTAGAACCTCCTCTCCTCTAGGTGTAGATGATGCTCCCTGTCTATGGTGATGGTAGAACCTCCTCTCCTCTAGGTGTGGAGGATGCTTCTTGTCTATGGTGATGGTAGAACCCCCTCTTCTCTAGGTGTAGAGGATGTCCCCTGTCTATGGTGATGGGAGAGCCTCCTCTCCTCTAGGTGTAGAGGATGCCCCATGTCTATGGTGATGGTAGAACCTCCTCTCCTCTAGGTGAAGAGGATGTCCCCTGTCTATGGTGATGGTAGAACCTCCTCTCCTCTAGGTGTAGAGGATGCCCCCTGTCTATGGTGATGGTAGAACCTCCTCTAGGTGTAGAGGATGCCCCCTGTCTATGGTGATGGTAGAACCTCCTCTAGGTGTAGAGGATGCCCCCTGTCTATGGTGATGGTAGAACCTCCTCTAGGTGTAGAGGATGCCCCCTGTCTATGGTGATGGTAGAACCTCCTCTCCTCTAGGTGTAGAGGATGCCCCCTGTCTATGGTGATGGTAGAACCTAGTCTCCTCTAGGTGTAGAGGATGCCCCCTGTCTATGGTGATGGTAGAACCTCCTCTCCTCTAGGTGTAGAGGATGCCCCCTGTATATGGTGATGGTAGAACCCCCTCTCCTCTAGGTGTAGAGGATGTTCCCTGTCTATGGTGATGGTAGAACCTCCTCTCCTCTAGGTGTAGAGGATGCCCCTGTCTATGGTGATGGTAGAACCTCCTCTCCTCTAGGTGTAGAGGATGCCCTCTGTCTATGGTGATGGTAGAACCTCCTCTCCTCTAGGTGTAGAGGATGCCCCCTGTCTATGGTGATGGTAGAACCTCCTCTCCTCTCTAGGTGTAGAGGATGCCCCCTGTCTATGGTGATGGTAGAACCTCCTCTCCTCTAGGTGTAGAGGATGCCCCCTGTCTATGGTGATGGTAGAACCTCCTCTAGGTGTAGAGGATGCCTCCTGTCTATGGTGATGGTAGAACCTAGTCTCCTCTAGGTGTAGAGGATGCCCCCTGTCTATGGTGATGGTAGAACCTCCTCTCCTCTAGGTCTAGAGGATGCCCCCTGTCTATGGTGATGGTAGAACCTCCTCTCCTCTAGGTCTAGAGGATGCCCCCTGTCTATGGTGATGGTAGAACCTCCTCTAGGTGTAGAGGATGCCTCCTGTCTATGGTGATGGTAGAACCTAGTCTCCTCTAGGTGTAGAGGATGCCCCCTGTCTATGGTGATGGTAGAACCTCCTCTCCTCTAGGTGTAGAGGATGCCCCCTGTATATGGTGATGGTAGAACCCCCTCTCCTCTAGGTGTAGAGGATGTTCCCTGTCTATGGTGATGGTAGAACCTCCTCTCCTCTAGGTGTAGAGGATGCCCCTGTCTATGGTGATGGTAGAACCTCCTCTCCTCTAGGTGTAGAGGATGCCCTCTGTCTATGGTGATGGTAGAACCTCCTCTCCTCTAGGTGTAGAGGATGCCCCCTGTCTATGGTGATGGTAGAATCTCCTCTCCTCTCTAGGTGTAGAGGATGCCCCCTGTCTATGGTGATGGTAGAACCTCCTCTCCTCTAGGTGTAGAGGATGCCCCCTGTCTATGGTGATGGTAGAACCTCCTCTCCTCTCTAGGTGTAGAGGATGCCCCCTGTCTATGGTGATGGTAGAACCTCCTCTCCTCTAGGTGTAGAGGATGCCCCCTGTCTATGGTGATGGTAGAACCTCCTCTAGGTGTAGAGGATGCCTCCTGTCTATGGTGATGGTAGAACCTAGTCTCCTCTAGGTGTAGAGGATGCCCCCTGTCTATGGTGATGGTAGAACCTCCTCTCCTCTAGGTGTAGAGGATGCCCCCTGTATATGGTGATGGTAGAACCCCCTCTCCTCTAGGTGTAGAGGATGTTCCCTGTCTATGGTGATGGTAGAACCTCCTCTCCTCTAGGTGTAGAGGATGCCCCTGTCTATGGTGATGGTAGAACCTCCTCTCCTCTAGGTGTAGAGGATGCCCCCTGTCTATGGTGATGGTAGAACTGCCTCTCCTCTAGGTGTAGAGATGTCCCCTGTCTATGGTGATGGTAGAACCTCCTCTCCTGTAGGTGTAGAGGATGCCCCTGTCTATGGTGATGGTAGAACCTCCTCTCCTCTAGGTGTAGAGGATGCCTCCTGTCTATGGTGATGATAGAACCTCCTCTCCTCTAGGTGTAGAGGATGCCCCTGTCTATGGTGATGGTAGAACCTCCTCTCCTCTAGGTGTAGAGGATGCCCCCTGTCTATGGTGATGGTAGAACTGCCTCTCCTCTAGGTGTAGAGATGTCCCCTGTCTATGGTGATGGTAGAACCTCCTCTCCTGTAGGTGTAGAGGATGCCCCTGTCTATGGTGATGGTAGAACCTCCTCTCCTCTAGGTGTAGAGGATGCCTCCTGTCTATGGTGATGGTAGAACCTCCTCTCCTCTAGGTGTAGAGGATGCCCCCTGTCTATGGTGATGGTAGAAGCGTCTCTCCTCTAGGTGTAGAGGATTCCCCCTTTATATGGTGATGGTAGAGCCTCCTCTCCTCTAGGTGTAGAGGATGTCCCCTGTCTATGGTGATGGTAGAACCTCTTCTCCTCTAGGTGAAGAGGATGTCCCCTGTCTATGGTGATGGTAGAACCTCCTCTCCTCTAGGTGTAGAGGATGCCCCCTGTCTATGGTGATGGTAGAACCTCTTCTTCTCTAGGTGTAGTGGATGCCCCATGTCTATGGTGATGGTAGAACCTCCTCTCCTCTAGGTGTAGAGGATGCCCCCTGTCTATGGTGATGGTAGAACCTCCTCTCCTCTAGGTGTAGAGGATGTCCCCTGTCTATGGTGATGGTAGAACCTCCTCTCCTGTCTAGGTGTAGAGGATGCCCCCTGTCTATGGTGATGGTAGAACCTCCTCTCCTCTAGGTGTAGAGGATGCCCCCTGTCTATGGTGATGGTAGAACCTCCTCTAGGTGTAGAGGATGCCTCCTGTCTATGGTGATGGTAGAACCTCCTCTCCTCTAGGTGTTGAGGATGCCCCCTGTCTATGGTGATGGTAGAACTGCCTCTCCTCTAGGTGTAGAGATGTCCCCTGTCTATGGTGATGGTAGAACCTCCTCTCCTGTAGGTGTAGAGGATGCCCCCTGTCTATGGTATTGGTAGAACCTCCTCTCCTCTAGGTGTAGAGGATGCCCCCTGTCTATGGTGATGGTAGAACCTCCTCTTCTCTAAGTGTAGAGGATGCCCCATGTCTATGGTGATGGTAGAACCTCCTCTCCTCTAGGTGTAGAGGATGCCCCCTGTCTATGGTGATGGTAGAACCTCCTCTCCTCTAGGTGTAGATGATGCTCCCTGTCTATGGTGATGGTAGAACCTCCTCTCCTCTAGGTGTGGAGGATGCTTCTTGTCTATGGTGATGGTAGAACCCCCTCTTCTCTAGGTGTAGAGGATGTCCCCTGTCTATGGTGATGGGAGAGCCTCCTCTCCTCTAGGTGTAGAGGATGCCCCCTGTCTATAATGATGGTAGAACCTCCTCTCCTCTAGGTGTAGAGGATGTTCACTGTCTATGGTGATGGTAGAACCTCCTCTCCTCTAGGTGTAGAGGATGTTCACTGTCTATGGTGATGGTAGAACCTCCTCTCCTCTAGGTGTAGAGGATGCCCCCTGTCTATGTTGATGGTAGAACCTCCTCTCCTCTAGGTGTAGAGGATGCCCCATGTCTATGGTGATGGTAGAACCTCCTCTCCTCTAGGTGTAGAGGATGCCCCCTGTCTATGGTGATGGTAGAACCTCCTCTCCTCTAGGTGTAGAGGATGCCCCCTGTCTATGGTGATGGTAGAACCTCCTCTCCTCTAGGTGTAGAGGATGTCCCCTGTCTATGGTGATGGTAGAACCTCCTCTCCTCTAGGTGTAGAGGATTCCCCCTGTCTATGGTGATGGTAGAATCTCCCCTCCTCTAGGTGTTGAGGATGCCCCCTGTCTATGGTGATGGTAGAACTGCCTCTCCTCTAGGTGTAGAGATGTCCCCTGTCTATGGTGATGGTAGAACCTCCTCTCCTGTAGGTGTAGAGGATGCCCCCTGTCTATGGTGATGGTAGAAGCGTCTCTCCTCTAGGTGTAGAGGATTCCCCCTTTATATGGTGATGGTAGAGCCTCCTCTCCTCTAGGTGTAGAGGATGTCCCCTGTCTATGGTGATGGTAGAACCTCTTCTCCTCTAGGTGTAGAGGATGCCCCCTGTCTATGGTGATTGTAGAACCTCCTCTCCTCTAGGTGTAGAGGATGCCCCCTGTCTATGGTGATGGTAGAACCTCCTCTCCTCTAGGTGTAGAGGATGCCCCCTGTCTATGGTGATGGTAGAACCTCCTCTCCTCTAGGTGTAGAGGATGCCCCCTGTCTATGGTGATGGTAGAACCTCCTCTCCTCTAGGTGTAGAGGATGCCCCCTGTCTATGGTGATGGTAGAACCTCCTCTCCTCTAGGTGTAGAGGATGTCCCCTGTCTATGGTGATGGTAGAACCTCCTCTCCTCTAGGTGTAGAGGATGCCCCTGTCTATGGTGATGGTAGCACCTCCTCTCCTCTAGGTGTATAGGATGCCCCCTGTCTATGGTGATGATAGAACCTCCTCTCCTCTAGGTGTTGAGGATGCCCCCTGTCTATGGTGATGGTAGAACTGCCTCTCCTCTAGGTGTAGAGATGTCCCCTGTCTATGGTGATGGTAGAACCCCCTCTCCTGTAGGTGTAGAGGATGCCCCCTGTCTATGGTGATGGTAGAACCTCCTCTCCTCTAGGTGTAGAGCAGGGGTAGGGAACCTATGGCTCGGGAGCCAGATATGGCTCTTTTGTTGGCTGCATCTGGCTCTCAGACAGATCTTTAATAAATAGTGATTACTACTTATCGACTGGGAGTATGTTCTGTGGCTACCTATCTACTGGGAATATGTTCTGTGGCTACCTATCTACTGGGAGTATGTGCTTTGGCTACCTATCTACTGGGAGTATGTGCTGGGGCTACCTATCTACTGGGAGACATTTGCTGTGGCTACCTATATACTGGGGGCATGTGCTGTGGCTACCTATATACTGGGGGACATGTGCTATGACTACCTATCTGGTAGCCACTGGTCTTTATAGGAACCCAGGAAGTGGGCAGCACCAATAAGCAGCGCACTGGCCCTTTAAATCCACAAGTGCTGGTGTGCGCGTGCTGGCCAGCCGGGAAGGGAGCCGGAAAGTGGTGGGTTTAGTGAGCTCGGAAAGGGGCAGGGGTGTGCCTGCGATCCGAGACCTAGATCACAGGGGCACCAGGGACACTCGGACTACCTATCTACTGTGGGTCATGTGCATATGGTACGGCTCTTACGAAATAACATTTTAAAATATGTGGCGTTCATGGCTCTCTCAGCCAAAAAGGTTCCTGACCCCTGGTGTAGAGGATGCCCCATGTCTATGGTGATGGTAGAACCTCCTCTCCTCTAGGTGAAGAGGATGTCCCCTGTCTATGGTGATGGTAGAACCTCCTCTCCTCTAGGTGTAGAGGATGTCCCCTGTCTATGGTGATGGTAGAACCTCCTCTCCTCTAGGTGTAGAGGATGCCCCCTGTATATGGTGATGGTAGAACCCCCTCTCCTCTAGGTGAAGAGGATGTCCCCTGTCTATGGTGATGGTAGAACCTCCTCTCCTCTAGGTGTAGAGGATGTCCCCTGTCTATGGTGATGGTAGAACCTCCCCTACTCTAGGTGTAGAGGATGCCCCCTGTCTATGGTGATGGTAGAACCTCCTCTCCTCTAGATGTAGAGGATGCCCCCTGTCTATGGTGATGGTAGAACCTCCTCTCCTCTAGGTGTAGAGGATGTCCCCTGTCTATGGTGATGGTAGAACCTCCCCTCCTCTAGGTGTAGAGGATGCCCCCTGTCTATGGTGATGGTACATCCTCCTCTCCTCTAGGTGTAGAGGATGCCCCTGTCTATGGTGATGGTAGAACCTCCTCTCCTCTAGGTGTAGAGGATGCCCCCTGTCTATGGTGATGGTAGAACCTCCTCTCCTCTAGGTGTAGAGGATGCCTCCTGTCTATGGTGATGGTAGAACCTCCTCTCCTCTAGGTGTAGAGGATGCCCCGTGTCTATGGTGATGGTAGAACCTCCTCTCCTGTAGGCGCAGAGGATGCCCCCTGTCTATGGTGATGGTAGACCCTCCTCTCCTCTAGGTGTAGAGGATGCCCCGTGTCTATGGTGATGGTAGAACCTCCTCTCCTGTAGGCGCAGAGGATGCCCCCTTGCCTGGTCACAGACCTAGGTATAAAAAGATCTTTGGAGAGATCCTTGTACTGTCCGTTCAGGTATTTGTACATTGTAATGAGGTCTCCCCTCAGTCGTCTTTTTTCTAAACTGAATAATCCCACGTTTTGTAATCTGTCATTGTATTCTAGTCCCCCCATTCCCCTAATAATCCTGGTTGCTCTCCTCTGCACCCAATACCCCCAAGTCCTTTTCAGCTTCAGCTTTACCAAGTAATTGACCGTTTAGAACATAATTATACTTTTTGTTTCCATGGCCCAAGTGCATAACTTTACATTTATCTACATTAAACCTCATCAACCATTTCTCTGCCCATCCCTCAAGCTTCCACAAATCCCTCTGTAATGCTAAACTATCGACCTCAGTATTTATTACTTTACACAGCTTAGTATCATCTGCAAATATTGAAACTTGACTGTGTAAACCCACTACAAGGTCATTAATAAAAATATTAAAAAGAAGTGGCCCCAATACTGACCCCTGTGGCCTCCACTGGTAACATCAACCCAATCTGAGAATGTGCCATTAATGACCACCCTCTGTTTTCTATCACTAAGCCAATTACTTACCCAGATACACAGATTTTCTCCTATTCCCAGCAGTCTCATTTTATATACCAACCTTTTATGTGGCACGGTGTCAAATGCCTTTGAAAAATCCAGATATACAACATCTACAGCGTCCCCCAGATCCAGTCTGGAACTTACCTCCTCGTAGAAACCAATCAGATTAGTCTGACAGGACCGATCTCTCATAAAGCCATGCTGACGCTGGGTTATAAGGTTGTGCAGAGTGAGATACTCCAGGATAGCATCTCTAATAAAACCCTCAAATATTTTCCCCACCATAGCAGTTAGACTCACGGGTCTGTAGTTTCCAGGATCGCTATTTGATCCTTTTTTGTATATTGGTACCACATTTGCTATGCGCCATTCCTGTGGAACATAACCAGTCCTCAGTGAATCTTCAAATATTAGAAATAACGGTCTGTCTATCACCGTACATAATTCATGCAGAACCCGGGGGTGTATGCCATCTGGCCCAGGTGATTTATCTATCTTAGTGGTTGCGAGGCGGCGCCATACCTCTTCCTCATTACATTATTCCTCATTGTGTCTTCCACCAGGGGATTTTCCTGGGTAAAGACAGTTGAGAAGGCGACATTCAGTAGATTGGCCCTTTCCTCATCTCCTTCCACCATGACCCCCATGTTATTTCTAAGGGACCCACACTCTCTGTTTTTAGTTTCTTATCATTTATATACTTGATGAATAATTTGGGATTATTTTTGCTCTCCCTGGCAATATTTCTCTCAGTCTCTATTTTTGCGGCCTTTATCTGCTTTTTACAGGATTTATTTTTCTCTATAATCCTGTAATGCCTCATCGCTACCTTCACGTTTTAGCACCTTAAACGCCTTATCTTTCTCGCTTATTGCTTTCCTTACAAGACTAGTTACCACATTGGCTTTTACAAAATCAATGATATTATGATCACTATTCCCCAGGTACCCCCCAACCTGTAGTTTTGGTACCCTATCAGGTCTGTTGCTTAGGATAAGGTCCAGCAGTGCCCCCCCTCTTGTTGGCTCCAGGACCTGGTGCGACAGGTGATTGTTTGCTGCCTTTGAAGGACCTGCAGGTTTCTGCCCCCCAGTCTATATTGGGGTAATTGAAGTCCCCCATGAGGAGTCCTTCCCGGTGCTTTGGAGCCGCATCCTTGTGACTTCTCAGCATTTCCTCTGCTGCCTCCATTATATTTGGAGCCTTATAACAACATGAAGAATCTCATTCACCTGACAAAGGCTGGACAATCCCTTTAAATAAAGGTGAATAATCTCATGAAGTTCCCTTGAGGTGGAAGTGATTGATCTCTTTAGGTAAAGGTTACGATCCCTCTGGAGGGGAGAAGCCCTTCAGCTGGAGGCTCCGGACACCTACCCCCAGGGTGAAGCACTGACTGGTGAGCGCCCCCTCTGGCAGGATCCGCTCACCTACCCCCAGGGTGAAGCACTGACTGGTGAGCGCCCCCTCTGGCAGGATCCGCTCTTCAACTTCTTATTCCCTAGTTTTTAAGGGAAAAAATGCTTTCGAAATTATGCAAATGAGAAGGGTTCCGGACTGCATAGGTGTTAATGGAGCCTGAGCCCTTCAGACTCATTTGCATAATTCTGAAAGCATTTTTTCTTCGACCAGGGAATAAGAAGTTGAAGAAGAGTGGATCCTGCCAGAGGGGGCGCTCACTAGCTGGTCAGTTTGTACAGCCCTGCAGACAGTCCCTTAGAGCTCCTCTGGGGAGGTGCCTGTGAGATATGTGGGCGGGGCTTGTTGTTTCATCCGCCTCATGCTCTTCCCTTAGGTTCACATTGACACAAAAAGTGCAGCAGAAATGTTTGAGTTGATAAAGAAGCGTCTGAAGCACACGGAGGGCTACCCCCACCTGCTGTCCATCCTGCAGCACTGCCTGCACATGCCCTGTGAGTAGCCCCGATATCTGGGAGGTATCTATAGGGTAAGCGGACCCTCCCCTAACCCCTGGATCTTCTCCTGAGCACAGATAAGAGGAGCGGCGGTGACCTGCAGCAGTGGCAGCTCCTGGACCGGATATTACAGCAGATCGTCCTCCAGGATGACAAGGGGGAGGATCCTGACGTCTCCGCCCTCCACGACTTCAATGTCAAGAACCTCATCAAGATGTAGGTAAACTTCCCCCGACATATCAGGAGTCTGTAGGATCCCAGATCTATAGGGCATCGGGGAGGATCCCAGATCTATAGGGCATCGGGGGGATCACAGATCTATAGGGCATCGGGGGAGGATCACAGATCTATAGGGTATTGGGGGATCACAGATCTATAGGGCATCGGGGGAGGATCACAGATCTATAGGGTATTGGGGGATCACAGATCTATAGGGCATCGGGGGATCACAGATCTATAGGGCATCGGGGGATCACAGATCTATAGGGCATCGGGGGATCGCAGATCTATAGGGCATCGGGGGGAGGATCGCAGATCTATAGGGCATCGGGGGGAGGATCACAAATTAATAGGGCATTGGGGGGAACACAGATCTATAGGGCATTGGGGGGAACACAGATCTATAGGGCATTGGGGGGAACACAGATCTATAGGGCATCGGGGGAGGATCACAGATCTATAGGGTATCGGGGGAGGATCACAGATCTATAGGGTATCGGGGGAGGATCACAGATCTATAGGGTATCGGGGGAGGATCACAGATCTATAGGGTATCGGGGGAGGATCACAGATCTATAGGGTATCGGGGGATGATCACAGATCTATAGGGTATCGGGGGAGGATCACAGATCTATAGGGTATCGGGGGAGGATCACAGATCTATAGGGCATCGGGGGGAGGATCGCAGATCTATAGGGCATCGGGGGGAGGATCGCAGATCTATAGGGCATCGGGGGGAGGATCACAGATTAATAGGGCATTGGGGGAACACAGATCTATAGGGCATCGGGGGGAGGATCGCAGATCTATAGGGCATCGGGGGGAGGATCGCAGATCTATAGGGCATCGGGGGGAGGATCGCAGATCTATAGGGCATCGGGGGGAGGATCGCAGATCTATAGGGCATCGGGGGAGGATCGCAGATCTATAGGGCATCGGGGGGAGGATCGCAGATCTATAGGGCATTGGGGGGATCCCAGATCTATAGGGCATCGGGGGGGATCCCAGATCTATAGGGCATCGGGGGGGATCCCAGATCTATAGGGCATCGGGGGGGATTACAGATCTATAGGGCATCGGGGGGAGGATCGCAGATCTATAGGGCATCGGGGGAGGATCGCAGATCTATAGGGCATCGGGGGGAGGATCGCAGATCTATAGGGCATTGGGGGGATCCCAGATCTATAGGGCATCGGGGGGGATCCCAGATCTATAGGGCATCGGGGGGGATCCCAGATCTATAGGGCATCGGGGGGGATTACAGATCTATAGGGCATCGGGGGGATTACAGATCTATAGGGCATCGGGGGGGATCACAGATCTACACTCACCGGCCACTTTATTAGGTACACCTGTCCAACTGCTCGCTAACACTTAATTTCTAATCAGCCAATCACATGGCGGCAGTGCATTTAGGCATGTAGACATGGTCAAGACAATCTCCTGCAGTTCTCCCGAGCCTCAGTATGGGGAAGAAAGGTGATTTGTGGCCTGTGAACGTGGCACGGTTGTTGGTGCCAGAAGGGCTGGTCTGAGTATTTCAGAAACTGCTGATCTACTGGGATTTTCACGCACAACCATCTCTAGGGTTTACAGAGAATGGTCCGAAAAAGAAAAAACATCCAGTGAGCGGCAGTTCTGTGGGCGGAAATGCCTTGTTGATGCCAGAGGTCAGAGGAGAATGGGCAGACTGGTTCGAGCTGATAGAAAGGCAACAGTGACTCAAATCGCCACCCGTTACAACCAAGGTAGGCAGAAGAGCATCTCTGAATGCACAGTACGTCCAACTTTGAGGCAGATGGGCTACAGCAGCAGAAGACCACACCGGGTGCCACTCCTTTCAGCTAAGAACAGGAAACTGAGGCTACAATTTGCACAAGCTCATCGAAATTGGACAGTAGAAGATTGGAAAAACGTTGCCTGGTCTGATGAGTCTCGATTTCTGCTGCGACATTCGGATGGTAGGGTCAGAATTTGGTACAACAACATGAAAGCATGGATCCATCCTGCCTTGTATCAGCGGGTCAGGCTGGTGGTGCTGGTGTCATGGATCCATCCTGCCTTGTATCAGCGGCTCAGGCTGGTGGTGGTGGTGTCATGGATCCATCCTGCCTTGTATCAGCGGCTCAGGCTGGTGCTGGTGTCATGGATCCATCCTGCCTTGTATCAGCGGCTCAGGCTGGTGGTGGTGGTGTCATGGATCCATCCTGCCTTGTATCAGCGGCTCAGGCTGGTGGTGGTGGGGTCATGGATCCATCCTGCCTTGTATCAGCGGGTCAGGCTGGTGGTGGTGGTGTCATGGATCCATCCTGCCTTGTATCAGCGGCTCAGGCTGGTGGTGGTGGTGTCATGGATCCATCCTGCCTTGTATCAGCGGGTCAGGCTGGTGGTGGTGGTGCCATGGATCCATCCTGCCTTGTATCAGCGGCTCAGGCTGGTGGTGGTGGTGTCATGGATCCATCCTGCCTTGTATCAGCGGCTCAGGCTGGTGGTGGTGGGGTCATGGATCCATCCTGCCTTGTATCAGCGGGTCAGGCTGGTGGTGGTGGTGTCATGGATCCATCCTGCCTTGTATCAGCGGCTCAGGCTGGTGGTGGTGGTGTCATGGATCCATCCTGCCTTGTATCAGCGGGTCAGGCTGGTGGTGGTGGTGCCATGGATCCATCCTGCCTTGTATCAGCGGCTCAGGCTGGTGGTGGTGGTGTCATGGATCCATCCTGCCTTGTATCAGCGGCTCAGGCTGGTGGTGGTTGTGTCATGGATCCATCCTGCCTTGTATCAGCGGCTCAGGCTGGTGGTGGTGGTGTCATGGATCCATCCTGCCTTGTATCAGCGGGTCAGGCTGGTGGTGGTGGTGTCATGGATCCATCCTGCCTTGTATCAGCGGCTCAGGCTGGTGGTGGTGGTGTCATGGATCCATCCTGCCTTGTATCAGCGGCTCAGGCTGGTGGTGGTGGTGTCATGGATCCATCCTGCCTTGTATCAGCGGGTCAGGCTGGTGGTGCTGGTGTCATGGATCCATCCTGCCTTGTATCAGCGGCTCAGGCTGGTGGTGCTGGTGTCATGGATCCATCCTGCCTTGTATCAGCGGCTCAGGCTGGTGGTGCTGGTGTCATGGATCCATCCTGCCTTGTATCAGCGGGTCAGGCTGGTGGTGGTGGTGTCATGGATCCATCCTGCCTTGTATCAGCGGCTCAGGCTGGTGCTGGTGGTGTCATGGATCCATCCTGCCTTGTATCAGCGGCTCAGGCTGGTGGTGCTGGTGTCATGGATCCATCCTGCCTTGTATCAGCGGCTCAGGCTGGTGGTGGTGGTGTCATGGATCCATCCTGCCTTGTATCAGCGGCTCAGGCTGGTGGTGGTGGTGTCATGGATCCATCCTGCCTTGTATCAGCGGCTCAGGCTGGTGGTGGTGGTGTCATGGATCCATCCTGCCTTGTATCAGCGGCTCAGGCTGGTGGTGCTGGTGTCATGGATCCATCCTGCCTTGTATCAGCGGCTCAGGCTGGTGGTGGTGGTGTCATGGATCCATCCTGCCTTGTATCAGCGGCTCAGGCTGGTGGTGCTGGTGTCATGGATCCATCCTGCCTTGTATCAGCGGCTCAGGCTGGTGGTGCTGGTGTCATGGATCCATCCTGCCTTGTATCAGCGGCTCAGGCTGGTGGTGCTGGTGTCATGGATCCATCCTGCCTTGTATCAGCGGGTCAGGCTGGTGGTGGTGGTGTCATGGATCCATCCTGCCTTGTATCAGCGGCTCAGGCTGGTGGTGGTGGTGTCATGGATCCATCCTGCCTTGTATCAGCGGCTCAGGCTGGTGCTGGTGGTGTCATGGATCCATCCTGCCTTGTATCAGCGGCTCAGGCTGGTGGTGGTGGTGTCATGGATCCATCCTGCCTTGTATCAGCGGGTCAGGCTGGTGGTGGTGGTGTCATGGATCCATCCTGCCTTGTATCAGCGGCTCAGGCTGGTGGTGGTGGTGTCATGGATCCATCCTGCCTTGTATCAGCGGCTCAGGCTGGTGGTGGTGGTGTCATGGATCCATCCTGCCTTGTATCAGCGGCTCAGGCTGGTGGTGGTGGTGTCATGGATCCATCCTGCCTTGTATCCGCGGCTCAGACTGGTGGTGGTGGTGTCATGGATCCATCCTGCCTTGTATCAGCGGCTCAGGCTGGTGGTGGTGGTGTCATGGATCCATCCTGCCTTGTATCAGCGGCTCAGGCTGGTGGTGCTGGTGTCATGGATCCATCCTGCCTTGTATCAGCGGCTCAGGCTGGTGGTGGTGGTGTCATGGATCCATCCTGCCTTGTATCAGCGGGTCAGGCTGGTGGTGGTGGTGCCATGGATCCATCCTGCCTTGTATCAGCGGCTCAGGCTGGTGGTGGTGGTGTCATGGATCCATCCTGCCTTGTATCAGCGGCTCAGGCTGGTGGTGCTGGTGTCATGGATCCATCCTGCCTTGTGTCAGCGGCTCAGGCTGGTGGTGGTGGTGTCATGGATCCATCCTGCCTTGTATCAGCGGCTCAGGCTGGTGGTGGTGGTGTCATGGATCCATCCTGCCTTGTATCAGCGGGTCAGGCTGGTGGTGGTGTCATGGATCCATCCTGCCTTGTATCAGCGGGTCAGGCTGGTGGTGGTGGTGCCATGGATCCATCCTGCCTTGTATCAGCGGCTCAGGCTGGTGGTGGTGGTGTCATGGATCCATCCTGCCTTGTATCAGCGGGTCAGGCTGGTGGTGCTGGTGTCATGGATCCATCCTGCCTTGTATCAGCGGCTCAGGCTGGTGGTGGTGGTGTCATGGATCCATCCTGCCTTGTATCAGCGGGTCAGGCTGGCGGTGGTGGTGTCATGGATCCATCCTGCCTTGTATCAGCGGCTCAGGCTGGCGGTGCTGGTGTCATGGATCCATCCTGCCTTGTATCAGCGGCTCAGGCTGGTGGTGGTGGTGTCATGGATCCATCCTGCCTTGTATCAGCGGCTCAGGCTGGTGGTGGTGTCATGGATCCATCCTGCCTTGTATCAGCGGCTCAGGCTGGTGCTGGTGGTGTCATGGATCCATCCTGCCTTGTATCAGCGGCTCAGGCTGGTGGTGGTGGTGTCATGGATCCATCCTGCCTTGTATCAGCGGCTCAGGCTGGTGGTGGGGGTGTCATGGATCCATCCTGCCTTGTATCAGCGGCTCAGGCTGGTGGTGGTGGTGTCATGGATCCATCCTGCCTTGTATCAGCGGCTCAGGCTGGTGGTGGTGGTGTCATGGATCCATCCTGCCTTGTATCAGCGGCTCAGGCTGGTGGTGGTGGTGTCATGGATCCATCCTGCCTTGTATCAGCGGCGCAGGCTGGTGGTGGTGGTGTCATGGATCCATCCTGCCTTGTATCAGCGGCTCAGGCTGGTGGTGGTGGTGTCATGGATCCATCCTACCTTGTATCAGCGGCTCAGGCTGGTGGTGGTGGTGTCATGGATCCATCCTGCCTTGTATCAGCGGCTCAGGCTGGTGGTGGTGGTGTCATGGATCCATCCTGCCTTGTATCAGCGGCTCAGGCTGGTGGTGGTGGTGTCATGGATCCATCCTGCCTGGTATCAGCGGCTCAGGCTGGTGGTGGTGGTGTCATGGATCCATCCTGCCTTGTATCAGCGGCTCAGGCTGGTGGTGGTGGTGTCATGGATCCATCCTGCCTTGTATCAGCGGCTCAGGCTGGTGGTGCTGGTGTCATGGATCCATCCTGCCTTGTATCAGCGGCTCAGGCTGGTGGTGCTGGTGTCATGGATCCATCCTGCCTTGTATCAGCGGCTCAGGCTGGTGCTGGTGGTGTCATGGATACATCCTGCCTTGTATCAGCGGCTCAGGCTGGTGCTGGTGGTGTCATGGATCCATCCTGCCTTGTATCAGCGGGTCAGGCTGGTGGTGCTGGTGTCATGGATCCATCCTGCCTTGTATCAGCGGGTCAGGCTGGTGGTGCTGGTGGTGTCATGGATCCATCCTGCCTTGTATCCGCGGCTCAGGCTGGTGGTGCTGGTGGTGTCATGGATCCATCCTGCCTTGTATCAGCGGGTCAGGCTGGTGGTGCTGGTGTCATGGATCCCTCCTGCCTTGTATCAGCGGCTCAGGCTGGTGGTGCTGGTGTCATGGATCCATCCTGCCTTGTATCAGCGGCTCAGGCTGGTGGTGCTGGTGTCATGGATCCATCCTGCCTTGTATCAGCGGCTCAGGCTGGTGGTGGTGGTGTCATGGATCCATCCTGCCTTGTATCAGCGGGTCAGGCTGGTGGTGGTGCCATGGATCCATCCTGCCTTGTATCAGCGGCTCAGGCTGGTGCTGGTGGTGTCATGGATACATCCTGCCTTGTATCAGCGGCTCAGGCTGGTGCTGGTGGTGTCATGGATCCATCCTGCCTTGTATCAGCGGGTCAGGCTGGTGGTGCTGGTGTCATGGATCCATCCTGCCTTGTATCAGCGGGTCAGGCTGGTGGTGCTGGTGGTGTCATGGATCCATCCTGCCTTGTATCCGCGGCTCAGGCTGGTGGTGCTGGTGGTGTCATGGATCCATCCTGCCTTGTATCAGCGGGTCAGGCTGGTGGTGCTGGTGTCATGGATCCATCCTGCCTTGTATCAGCGGCTCAGGCTGGTGGTGGTGGTGTCATGGATCCATCCTGCCTTGTATCAGCGGCTCAGGCTGGTGGTGCTGGTGTCATGGATCCATCCTGCCTTGTATCAGCGGCTCAGGCTGGTGGTGGTGGTGTCATGGATCCATCCTGCCTTGTATCAGCGGGTCAGGCTGGTGGTGGTGCCATGGATCCATCCTGCCTTGTATCAGCGGCTCAGGCTGGTGGTGCTGGTGTCATGGATCCATCCTGCCTTGTATCAGCGGCTCAGGCTGGTGGTGCTGGTGTCATGGTGTTGTTGCTGCCCATGTCCATCCCTTTATGAGCACAATGTACCCTGTAACATCTGATGGCTACTTTCAGCAGGATAATGCGCCATGTCATAAAGCTGGAATCATCTCAGACTGGTTTCTTGAACATGACAATGAGGTCACTGGACACAAATGGCTCCACAGTCACCAGATCTCAATCCAATAGAGCATCTTTGGGATGTGGTGGAACGGGAGATTCGCATCATGGATGTGCAGCCGACAAATCTGCGGCAACTGTGTGATGCCATCATGTCAATATGGAGCAAAATCTCTGAGGAGCTTCCAGCACCTTGTTGTATCTATGCCACGAAGAATTGAGGCAGTTCTGAAGACAAAAGTGGGTCCAACCCGTTACTAGCATGGTGGACCTAATAAAGTGGCCGGTGAGTGTATAGGACATCGGAGGATCACAGATCTATAGGGCATCGGGGGAGGATCGTAGATCTATAGGGCATCGGGGGAGGATCGTAGATCTATAGGGCATCGGGGGAGGATCGTAGATCTATAGGGCATCGGGGGAGGATCGCAGATCTGTAGGGCATCGGGGGAGGATCCCAGATCTATAGGGCATCGGGGGGATCTCATCTGCTGCTCAGTGTCTCAGGCCCCCCTGTAGTAGATGACATTGCCCCATACTGTATTGAGGTTGATATTGGGGGGCTCCCACCTCAATTTCTGCAGGACCCCCTGAGTCTCCTCCCTGGTGACATCATTTCTCCTGTTGTATCTTCTTTTTCCTGTAGGTTGGTGAATGAGAACGAGGTGCGGCAATGGCGCGAGCAGACGGAGAGGTTCCGGAAAGGTGCGTTGTACCTCAGCAATCACTGAACTTATAAACACTGATAACTGTGCTCATCCTGAGCTTCCTGGTGCAAGCAGATGTGGATGTAAGAAATGACTGAGCAGAGACTCCCCTTTATATCCGCGTCTTAGAACACGTGGAGCTGGCGAGCCGCCTGGAGAAGAAGGAGCGGGAATGTGACACCAAGACGCAGGAGAAGGACGACATGATGAAGACCTTGAACAAGATGAAGGACAAACTGCAGAAGGAGTCGGCCGAGCTGAGGACGGCCCGAGATCAGATGGTGGAGCTGATGGCTCAGCTGAGCGAGCACTCAGTAAGGGGTCCAGGAGATGGAGGCACCATAGATAAGGGGTCCAGGAGATGGAGGCACCATAGATAAGGGGTCCAGGAGATGGAGGGACCATAGATAAGGGGTCCAGGAGATGGAGGGACCATAGATAAGGGGTCCAGGAGGTGGAGGCACCATAGATAAGGGGTCCAGGAGGTGGAGCCACCATAGATAAGGGGTCCAGGAGGTGGAGCCACCATAGATAAGGGGTCCAGGAGGTGGAGGCACCATCGATAAGGGGTCCAGGAGATGGAGGCACCATAGATAAGGGGTCCAGGAGGTGGAGGCACCATCGATAAGGGGTCCAGGAGGTGGAGGCACCATCGATAAGGGGTCCAGGAGGTGGAGGCACCATCGATAAGGGGTCCAGGAGGTGGAGGCACCATCGATAAGGGGTCCAGGAGGTGGAGGCACCATCGATAAGGGGTCCAGGAGATGGAGGCACCATAGATAAGGGGTCCAGGAGATGGAGGCACCATAGATAAGGGGTCCAGGAGATGGAGGCACCATAGATAAGGGGTCCAGGAGATGGAGGCACCATAGATAAGGGGTCCAGGAGATGGAGGCACCATAGATAAGGGGTCCAGGAGGTGGAGGCACCATAGATAAGGGGTCCAGGAGGTGGAGGCACCATAGATAAGGGTTCCAGGAGGTGGAGGCACCATAGATAAGGGGTCCAGGAGGTGGAGGCACCATCGATAAGGGGTCCAGGAGGTGGAGGCACCATCGATAAGGGGTCCAGGAGGTGGAGGCACCATCGATAAGGGGTCCAGGAGGTGGAGGCACCATCGATAAGGGGTCCAGGAGGTGGAGGCACCATCGATAAGGGGTCCAGGAGGTGGAGGCACCATCGATAAGGGGTCCAGGAGGTGGAGGCACCATCGATAAGGGGTCCAGGAGGTGGAGGCACCATCGATAAGGGGTCCAGGAGGTGGAGGCACCATCGATAAGGGGTCCAGGAGGTGGAGGCACCATCGATAAGGGGTCCAGGAGGTGGAGGCACCATCGATAAGGGGTCCAGGAGGTGGAGGCACCATCGATAAGGGGTCCAGGAGGTGGAGGCACCATCGATAAGGGGTCCAGGAGGTGGAGGCACCATCGATAAGGGGTCCAGGAGGTGGAGGCACCATCGATAAGGGGTCCAGGAGGTGGAGGCACCATCGATAAGGGGTCCAGGAGGTGGAGGCACCATCGATAAGGGGTCCAGGAGGTGGAGGCACCATCGATAAGGGGTCCAGGAGGTGGAGGCACCATCGATAAGGGGTCCAGGAGGTGGAGGCACCATCGATAAGGGGTCCAGGAGGTGGAGGCACCATCGATAAGGGGTCCAGGAGGTGGAGGCACCATCGATAAGGGGTCCAGGAGGTGGAGGCACCATCGATAAGGGGTCCAGGAGGTGGAGGCACCATCGATAAGGGGTCCAGGAGGTGGAGGCACCATCGATAAGGGGTCCAGGAGGTGGAGGCACCATAGATAAGGGGTCCAGGAGGTGGAGGCACCATAGATAAGGGGTCCAGGAGGTGGAGGCACCATAGATAAGGGGTCCAGGAGGTGGAGGCACCATAGATAAGGGGTCCAGGAGGTGGAGGCACCATCGATAAGGGGTCCAGGAGGTGGAGGCACCATCGATAAGGGGTCCAGGAGGTGGAGGCACCATCGATAAGGGGTCCAGGAGGTGGAGGCACCATCGATAAGGGGTCCAGGAGGTGGAGGCACCATCGATAAGGGGTCCAGGAGGTGGAGGCACCATCGATAAGGGGTCCAGGAGGTGGAGGCACCATCGATAAGGGGTCCAGGAGGTGGAGGCACCATCGATAAGGGGTCCAGGAGGTGGAGGCACCATCGATAAGGGGTCCAGGAGGTGGAGGCACCATCGATAAGGGGTCCAGGAGGTGGAGGCACCATCGATAAGGGGTCCAGGAGGTGGAGGCACCATCGATAAGGGGTCCAGGAGGTGGAGGCACCATCGATAAGGGGTCCAGGAGGTGGAGGCACCATCGATAAGGGGTCCAGGAGGTGGAGGCACCATCG
The DNA here is from genome assembly GCF_040894005.1 of Engystomops pustulosus. Classification (NCBI taxonomy): domain Eukaryota; kingdom Metazoa; phylum Chordata; class Amphibia; order Anura; family Leptodactylidae; genus Engystomops; species Engystomops pustulosus. The sequence goes on from NW_027285108.1 coordinate 119,627, forward strand.
ATAAGGGGTCCAGGAGGTGGAGGCACCATCGATAAGGGGTCCAGGAGGTGGAGGCACCATCGATAAGGGGTCCAGGAGGTGGAGGCACCATCGATAAGGGGTCCAGGAGGTGGGGGGGACCATAGATAATTCTCCTTATTTATTAAAGCCTCAGTCTTTTCAGTGTAAGCTCCTTGTACAGGTATATAAAGTGTCCGCGCACCACTGGACCCGACACCACAAAACTCTGTACGGGGGGCGTCCGGAGCTCAAGCGGACCCTGCAACACATTTATCATGCAAAGCCCGACAGAAATGTGTGGGACACCCCATGTTTGAGGTGCACCAAAAAATTGGTGCCCTTTCTGAGAGGAATGCAAGGGAGTGCACCCCCTGCACATAAGACACACCCCCTGCACATAGGACACACCCCCTGCACATAGGACACCACCCCCCTGCACATAGGACACCACCCCCCTGCACATAGGACACCACCCCCCTGCACATAGGACACCCACCCCCCTGCACATAGGACACCCCCCCCCTGCACATAGGACACCCCCCCCCCTGCACATAGGACACCCCCCCCCCCTGCACATAGGACACCCCCCCCCCCTGCACATAGGACACCCCCCCCCCTGCACATAGTACACACCCCCGGCACATAGGACACACCCCCGGCACATAGGACACACCCCCTGCACATAGTACACCCCCCTGCACATAGGACACACCCCCGGCACATAGGACACACCCCCGGCACATAGGACACCATTGGGCCTAGACATGAGTAGTCCAGAGGGTGGTGCCTAGGCCTAACTAGTCCAGGGGTTGCTGTTGTTATCCATCATCCCTCCCACACTTTATATTATACCGTTCCCATGATGCCTTGCACTTCCATCCTTGCTGTATTGCATTGTGTAAGATGTATCTTGTAGCAGCGTGGGCTGCAGCTCTGGTGGTGACTGGAGGATTCTTGACGCTTTCTTTTTCCTGTGTTGCAGAGCGGTGGTCCCGTGTCCTTCCCTCCTCCTCCTCCTCCCCCAGGTGGACCTGCGCCTCCTCCGCCACCGTTACCCCAGTCCTTGCCCCCCCCTACCCCTCCTCCTCTGCAGTCCTTCCCCTGTTTTCCCCCTGCTCCTCCCCCTGGGGCCCCCCCGCCGCCCCCCGGAGCTCCCCCATTCTTTGGTATGAATGTGCAGGCGCCACCTCTCCAGACCTTCACCTGCCGAAACAACCAGCGGAGGAAATCCATTCCCCAACCATCGCACCCTCTGAAGTCCTTCAACTGGTCCAAGCTGAGTGAGGTACACAGCCCCCCTGCCAAATAATCCAGAGGGCGGGGGAGGGGCAGTCATACAGACATCATCCTGTACTGCATCATCTCTACCGGAAATATCTGTGCCGGAGTTACAAATAAAACGTCTTTTACTAAAAAAAAAAAAGCAAAACTGGCGCAAGACAGGGCAGGGGTCTAATCATAAAATATCTCCCCCTAGTGGTGGTGTATAATGTGTATGTAGTGATCTCCCCCTAGTGGTGATGTATAATGTGTATGTAGTGATCTCCCCCTAGTGGTGGTGTATAATGTGTATGTAGTGATCTCCTCCTAGTGGTGGTGTATAATGTGTATGTAGTGAGCTCCTCCTAGTGGTGGTGTATAATGTGTATGTAGTGAGCTCCTCCTAGTGGTGGTGTATAATGTGTATGTAGTGATCTCCCCCTAGTGGTGGTGTATAATGTGTATGTAGTGATCTCCTCCTAGTGGTGGTGTATAATGTGTATGTAGTGATCTCCCCCTAGTGTTGGTGTATAATCCTTATGTAGTGATCTCCTCCTAGTGGTGGTGTATAATGTGTATGTAGTGATCTCCCCCTAGTGTTGGTGTATAATCCTTATGTAGTGATCTCCCCCTAGTGGTGTTGTATAATGTGTATGTAGTGATCTCCCCCTAGTGTTGGTGTATAATCCTTATGTAGTGATCTCCCCCTAGTGGTGGTGTATAATCTGTATGTAGTGATCTCCCCCTAGTGGTGGTGTATAATGTGTATGTAGTGATCTCCCCCTACTGGTGGTGTATAATCTGTATGTAGTGATCTCCTCCTAGTGGTGGTGTATAATGTGTATGTAGTGATCTCCCCCTAGTGGTGGTGTATAATGTGTATGTAGTGATCTCCTCCTAGTGGTTGTGTATAATGTGTATGTAGTGATCTCCCCCTAGTGGTGGTGTATAATGTGTATGTAGTGATCTCCTCCTAGTGGTGGTGTATAATGTGTATGTAGTGATCTCCTCCTAGTGGTGGTGTATAATCGGTATGTAGTGATCTCCCCCTAGTGGTGGTGTATAATGTGTATGTAGTGATCTCCCCCTAGTGGTGGTGTATAATGTGTATGTAGTGATCTCCCCCTAGTGGTGGTGTATAATCTGTATGTAGTGATCTCCCCCTAGTGGTGGTGTATAATCTGTATGTAGTGATCTCCCCCTAGTGGTGGTGTATAATGTGTATGTAGTGATCTCCCCCTAGTGGTGGTGTATAATCTGTATGTAGTGAGCTCCCCCTAGTGGTGGTGTATAATCTGTATGTAGTGATCTCCCCCTAGTGGTGGTGTATAATGTGTATGTAGTGATCTCCCCCTAGTGGTGGTGTATAATCTGTATGTAGTGAGCTCCCCCTAGTGGTGGTGTATAATCTGTATGTAGTGATCTCCTCCTAGTGGTGGTGTATAATCTGTATGTAGTGATCTCCCCCTAGTGGTGGTGTATAATGTGTATGTAGTGATCTAATCTGTATGTAGTGATCTCCTCCTAGTGGTGGTGTATAATCTGTATGTAGTGATCTCCCCCTAGTGGTGGTGTATAATGTGTATGTAGTGATCTCCTCCTAGTGGTGGTGTATAATGTGTATGTAGTGATCTCCCCCTAGTGGTGGTGTATAATCTGTATGTAGTGAGCTCCCCCTAGTGGTGGTGTATAATCTGTATGTAGTGAGCTCCCCCTAGTGGTGGTGTATAATCTGTATGTAGTGATCTCCTCCTAGTGGTGGTGTATAATCTGTATGTAGTGATCTCCCCCTAGTGGTGGTGTATAATGTGTATGTAGTGATCTCCTCCTAGTGGTGGTGTATAATGTGTATGTAGTGATCTCCCCCTAGTGGTGGTGTATAATGTGTATGTTGTGATCTCCTCCTAGTGGTGGTGCATAATGTGTATGTAGTGATCTCCCCCTAGTGGTGGTGTATAATGTGTATGTAGTGATCTCCTCCTAGTGGTGGTGTATAATGTGTAAGTAGTGATCTCCTTCTAGTGGTGGTGTATAATCGGTATGTAGTGATCTCCCCCTAGTGGTGGTGTATAATGTGTATGTAGTGATCTCCCCCTAGTGGTGGTGTATAATGTGTATGTAGTGATCTCCCCCTAGTGGTGGTTTATAATCTGTATGTAGTGATCTCCCCCTAGTGGTGGTATATAATCTGTATGTAGTGATCTCCCCCTAGTGGTGGTGTATAATGTGTATGTAGTGATCTCCCCCTAGTGGTGGTGTATAATGTGTATGTAGTGATCTCCCCCTAGTGGTGGTTTATAATCTGTATGTAGTGATCTCCCCCTAGTGGTGGTATATAATCTGTATGTAGTGATCTCCTCCTAGTGGTGGTGTATAATGTGTATGTAGTGATCTCCCCCTAGTGGTGGTGTATAATGTGTATGTAGTGATCTCCTCCTAGTGGTGGTGTATAATCTGTATGTAGTGAGCTCCCCCTAGTGGTGGTGTATAATGTGTATGTAGTGATCTCCCCCTACTGGTGATGTATAAGGTGTATGTAGTGATCTCCCCCTAGTGGTGGTGTATAATGTGTATGTAGTGATCTCCCCCTAGTGGTGGTGTATAATGTGTATGTAGTGATCTCCCCCTAGTGGTGGTGTATAATCTGTATGTAGTGACCTCCCCCTAGTGGTGGTGTATAATCTGTATGTAGTGATCTCCCCCTAGTGGTGATGTATAATGTGTATGTAGTGATCTCCTCCTATTGGTGGTGTATAATCTGTATGTAGTGATCTCCTCCTAGTGGTGGTGTATAATCTGTATGTAGTGATCTCCCCCTAGTGGTGGTGTATAATGTGTATGTAGTGATCTCCCCCTAGTGGTGGTGTAAAATGTGTATGTAGTGATCTCCTCCTAGTGGTGGTGTATAATGTGTATGTAGTGATCTCCTCCTAGTGGTGATGTATAATATGTATGTAGTGAGCTCCCCCTAGTGGTGGTGTATAATGTGTATGTAGTGAGCTCCCCCTAGTGGTGGTGTATAATCTGTATGTAGTGATCTCCTCCTAGTGGTGGTGTATAATCTGTATGTAGTGATCTCCTCCTAGTGGTGGTGTATAATGTGTATGTAGTGATCTCCTCCTAGTGGTGGTGTATAATGTGTATGTAGTGATCTCCTCCTAGTGGTGGTGTATAATGTGTATGTAGTTAGCTCCCCCTAGTGGTGGTGTATAATGTGTATGTAGTGATCTCCCCCTAGTGGTGGTGTATAATCTGTATGTAGTGACCTCCCCCTAGTGGTGGTGTATAATGTGTATGTAGTGATCTCCTCCTAGTGGTGGTGTATAATGTGTATGTAGTGATCTCCTCCTAGTGGTGGTGTATAATCGGTATGTAGTGATCTCCCCCTAGTGGTGGTGTATAATGTGTATGTAGTGATCTCCTCCTAGTGGTGGTGTATAATGTGTATGTAGTGATCTCCTCCTAGTGGTGGTGTATAATCGGTATGTAGTGATCTCCCCCTAGTGGTGGTGTATAATGTGTATGTAGTGAGCTCCCCCTAGTGGTGGTGTATAATGTGTATGTAGTGAGCTCCTCCTAGTGGTGGTGTATAATGTGTATGTAGTGATCTCCCCCTAGTGGTGGTGTATAATGTGTATGTAGTGATCTCCTCCTAGTGGTGGTGTATAATGTGTATGTAGTGATCTCCTCCTAGTGGTGGTGTATAATGTGTATGTAGTGATCTCCCCCTAGTGGTGGTGTATAATCTCTATGTAGTGATCTCCCCCTAGTGGTGGTGTATAATCTGTATGTAGTGATCTCCCCCTAGTAGTGTTGTATAATGTGTATGTATTGATCTCCCCCTAGTGGTGGTGTATAATCTGTATGTAGTGATCTCCTCCTAGTGGTGGTGTATAATCTGTATGTAGTGATCTCACCCTAGTGGTGGTGTATAATGTGTATGTAGTGATCTCCCCCTAGTGGTGGTGTATAATCTGTATGTAGTGATCTCCTCCTAGTGCTGCTTTTTAATCTGTATGTAGTGATCTCCTCCTAGTAGTGGTGTATAATGTGTATGTAGTGATCTCCCCCTAGTGGTGGTGTATAATGTGTATGTAGTGATCTCCCCCTAGTGGTGGTGTATAATGTGTATGTAGTGAGCTCCTCCTAGTGGTGGTGTATAATGTGTATGTAGTGATCTCCTCCTAGTGGTGGTGTATAATCTGTATGTAGTGATCTCCCCCTAGTGGTGGTGTATAATCTGTATGTAGTGATCTTCCCCCTAGTGGTGGTGTATAATGTGTATGTAGTGATCTTCCCCCTAGTGGTGGTGTATAATGTGTATGTAGTGATCTCCCCCTAGTGGTGGTGTATAATGTGTATGTAGTGATCTCCTCCTAGCGGTGGTGTATAATGTGTATGTAGTGATCTCCCCCTAGCGGTGGTGTATAATGTGTATGTAGTGATCTCCCCCTAGTGGTGGTGAATAATGTGTATGTAGTGATCTCCCCCTAGTGGTGGTGTATAATGTGTATGTAGTGATCTCCTCCTAGTGGTGGTGTATAATCTGTATGTAGTTATCTCCCCCTAGTGGTGGTGTATAATGTGTATGTAGTGATCTCCCCCTAGTGGTGATGTATAATGTGTATGTAGTGATCTCCCCCTAGTGGTGGTGTATAATGTGTATGTAGTGATCTCCCCCTAGTGGTGGTGTATAATGTGTATGTAGTGATCTCCTCCTAGCGGTGGTGTATAATGTGTATGTAGTGATCTCCCCCTAGCGGTGGTGTATAATGTGTATGTAGTGATCTCCCCCTAGTGGTGGTGAATAATGTGTATGTAGTGATCTCCCCCTAGTGGTGGTGTATAATGTGTATGTAGTGAGCTCCCCCTAGTGGTGGTGTATAATCTGTATGTAGTGATCTCCCCCTAGTGGTGGTGTATAATGTGTATGTAGTGATCTCCTCCTAGTGGTGGTGTATAATGTGTATGTAGTGATCTCCTCCTAGTGGTGGTGTATAATGTGTATGTAGTGATCTCCTCCTAGTGGTGGTGTATAATGTGTATGTAGTGATCTCCCCCTAGTGGTGGTGTATAATGTGTATGTAGTGATCTCCCCCTAGTGGTGGTGTATAATGTGTATGTAGTGATCTCCTCCTAGTGGTGGTGTATAATCTGTATGTAGTGATCTCCTAGTGGTGGTGTATAATGTGTATGTAGTGAGCTCCTCCTAGTGGTGGTGTATAATCTGTATGTAGTGATCTCCTAGTGGTGGTGTATAATGTGTATGTAGTGATCTCCCCCTAGTGGTGGTGTATAATCTGTATGTAGTTATCTCCCCCTAGTGGTGGTGTATAATGTGTATGTAGTGATCTCCTCCTAGTGGTGGTGTATAATGTGTATGTAGTGATCTCCCCCCTAGTGGTGGTGTATAATCTGTATGTAGTGATCTCCTCCTAGTGGTGGTGTATAATGTGTATGTAGTGATCTCCCCCTAGTGGTGGTGTATAATGTGTATGTAGTGATCTCCTCCTAGTGGTGGTGTATAATGTGTATGTAGTGATCTCCCCCTAGTGGTGGTGTATAATGTGTATGTAGTGATCTCCTCCTAGTGGTGGTGTATAATGTGTATGTAGTGATCTCCTCCTAGTGGTGATGTATAATGTGTATGTAGTGATCTCCCCCTAGTGGTGGTGTATAATGTGTAAGTAGTGATCTCCTCCTAGTGGTGGTGTATAATGTGTATGTAGTGATCTCCCCCTAGTGGTGGTGTATAATGTGTATGTAGTGATCTCCCCCCTAGTGGTGGTGTATAATGTGTATGTAGTGATATCCTCCTAGTGGTGGTGTATAATGTGTATGTAGTGATCTCCCTCTAGTGGTGGTGTGTAATGTGTATGTAGTGATCTCCCCCTAGTGGTGGTGTATAATGTGTATGTAGTGATCTCCTCCTAGTGGTGGTGTATAATCTGTATGTAGTGATCTCCCCCTAGTGGTGGTGTATAATGTGTATGTAGTGATCTCCCCCTAGTGGTGGTGTATAATGTGTATGTAGTGATCTCCCCCTAGTGGTGTGTATAATGTGTATGTAGTGATCTCCTCCTAGTGGTGGTGTATAATCTGTATGTAGTGATCTCCTAGTGGTGGTGTATAATGTGTATGTAGTGAGCTCCTCCTAGTGGTGGTGTATAATCTGTATGTAGTGATCTCCTAGTGGTGGTGTATAATGTGTATGTAGTGATCTCCCTCTAGTGGTGGTGTGTAATGTGTATGTAGTGATCTCCCCCTAGTGGTGGTGTATAATGTGTATGTAGTGATCTCCTCCTAGTGGTGGTGTATAATCTGTATGTAGTGATCTCCCCCTAGTGGTGGTGTATAATGTGTATGTAGTGATCTCCCCCTAGTGGTGGTGTATAATGTGTATGTAGTGATCTCCTCCTAGTGGTGGTGTATAATCTGTATGTAGTGATCTCCCCCTAGTGGTGGTGTATAATGTGTATGTAGTGATCTCCCCCTAGTGGTGGTGTATAATGTGTATGTAGTGATCTCCTCCTAGTGGTGGTGTATAATGTGTATGTAATGATCTCCTCCTAGTGGTGGTGTATAATGTGTATGTAGTGATCTCCTCCTAGTGGTGGTGTATTATCTGTATGTAGTGATCTCCCCCTAGTGGTGGTGTATAATCTGTATGTAGTGATCTCCTCTAGTGGTGGTGTATAATCGGTATGTAGTGATCTCCCCCTAGTGGTGGTGTATAATGTGTATGTAGTGATCTCCCCCTAGTGGTGATGTATAATGTGTATGTAGTGAGCTCCCCCTAGTGGTGGTGTATAATGTGTATGTAGTGAGCTCCCCCGGGGTATGTCCTGTAAAGCGAGGGGATTGTTTCCCTAGGGCAGGGGGTGTCCCTTAGAGCAGGGGCGGGGCTTGTAGGGTGGAGTGTCCCTTATAGCGGGGGTGTGGCTTGTAGGGCGGGGCTTTGACTGTTTTCTCTGTAGTTATTGGTAATTAGTATTTTCTTTCCGCTCAGGATAAAATCAGCGGAACGGTCTGGAACGATATTGACGACATCCGGGCCTTTAAGATTTTGGATTTGGAAGAATTTGAGCGAATGTTCTCGGCCTATCAGAGACACCAGGTGAGTCACATGATGCGTGGGACACAGTCAGGGGCTCATCAGAAGTGTCGGAGGTAAAACTGTTCCAGATGTTACATTATATCCAGCTGTGGGGAGATGAGAGCTGAGCTCTGATTGGCTGCCCAGATCTGCCCCAGACACTGATGGTTCTCCCTGGTGCTGGAGGAGGGGGTATTTCTGCCCCCTGCCATGGGTAACTGTGCACTCAGGGGAGGGGTAACAACCAGCCAAACCTGACGTCCCAGGCCAGTGTCTGCCATATCCGCCGTCACCTACAGTAGGGACATGTAGGGATCGGAAGGGACGAGCCGTAGGGCGTGATCTGTACTGTAGGAATCAGAGCTGAAGAGGAGAGATGTGAAGTTAAATGTAGGGCTTATAGGGATCGGAGGGGACGTTTGGTGAGATGTAGGAATTGGGGGGGATGTCTGGTGAGCTGTAGGGAGTTGAAGGGATCTATAGGGATTATAGGGATCGGAGGGGTCTTCTTGTGAGCTGTAGGGAGTTATAGGGATTATAGGGATCGGAGGGGATGTCTGGTGAGCTGTAGGGAGTTGTAGGGATCTATAGGGATCGGAGGGGGTCTTCTTGTGAGCTGTAGTGAGTTGGAGGAATCTGGAGAGATTTTCAGAGATTTTAAGCAGCTGTCTGGATCTGTAGGGAGTTTCAGTAATTTATAGGGATGTAAGGAGATCTGTGTCTCTATACATACCTGCAGCTCCGTACACATCACCAATACAGATTAGTAGGGATCTGTGTCCATCTAGATGGACGTGTGGGGGATCAGTAGGGATCTTGTGTGATCATTCTATTCCTGTATGTCAGTCTAATCTATGGTGTCCTCCACTCTCTCACCTGCGCTTTCTGTCTAGGAGCTGCTCTCTATCAACAGGTGAGTGCGCTCTCATCTCTCACACTGTCCTCTCCCCCTCCCTTCCCCCCCCCCCCCCTTCTCTTCTCTTTCCTTCTCTCCCCCTCTCCTCTTCTCTCCCCCTCTCCTCTTCTCTCCCCTCTCCCCCTCTCCTCTTCTCTCCCCCCTTCCTCTTCTCCCCCTTCCTCTTCTCTCCCCCTTCCTCTTCTCTCCCCCCTTCTCTTCTCTCCCCCTCTCCCTCTCTTCTCTTTCCCTTCTCCTTCTCCCCTCCTCTCTTCTCCCCCTCCCTTCCCCTCTCTCCCCCCCCCTCCCCTCTCTCCCCCCTCCCTCCCTCTCTCTTCTCTCTCTCTTACTACTCATCTTCCCCTCTCCCTCTCTCTCACTACCACTCTTCCCCCTCCCTTCTCTCTCTCCCCCTCCCTTCTCCTCTCTCTCCCTCCCTTCTCTCTCTCCTCCCCCTCCTTCCCCTCTCTCCCCTCCTTCTCCTCTCTCCCCCTCCTTCTCCTCTCTCCCCTCCTTCTCCTCTCTCCCCTCCCTTCTCCTCTCTCCCCCTCCCTTCTCTCTCTCCCCCTCCCTTCTCCTCTCTCCCTCCCTTCTCCTCTCTCCCCCTCCCTTCTCCTCTCTCCCTCTCCCTTCTCCTCTCTCCCCTCCCTCTCCTCTCTCCCCCTCCTTCCCCTCTCTCCCCCTCCCTTCCCTCCTTCTCTTCCCTCTCTCCCTCCCTCTCTCCCCCTCCTTCTCCTCTCCCCCCTGCCTTCTCTCTCTCCCCCTCCCTTCTCCTCTCCCCCTCCCTTCTCCTCTCTCCCCCTCCCTTCCCCTCCTTCTCCTCTCTCCCTCCCTTCTCCTCTCTCCCCTCCCTTCTCTCTCTCCCCCTCACGCTCCTCTCTCCCCCTCCCTTCCCCTCCTTCTCTTCCTCTCCCCTTCTCCTCTCCTGCCTTCTCCTCTCTCCCCCTGCCTTCTCCTCTCTCCCCCTCCTTCTCTCTCTCCCCCTTCTCCTCTCTCCCCCTCCCTTCTCCTCTCTCCCCCTCCCTTCTCCTCTCTCCCCCTCCCTTCCCCTCCTTCTCTTCCTCTCCCCTCCTCCCTCTCCCCCTCCCTTCTCCTCTCTCCCCCTCCCTTCTCCTCTCCCCCCCTTCCTTCTCCTCTCTCCCCCTCCCTTCTCCTCTCTCCCCCTCCCTTCTCCTCTCTCCCCCCCCTCCTTCTCTTCCCTCTCCCCCTCCCTTCCCCTCTAGCCCCCCCACCCCTCCCTTCCCCTCTCTTTCACTCCCTTCCCCTCTCTGCCCCCTCCCTCCCTTCCCCTCTCTCTTACTACTGATCTTTCCCCCTCCCTCTCTCTCACTATCACTCTTCCCTCTCCCCTCCTCCCTCTCCCCTCCTCCCTCTCCCCTCCTCCCTCTCCCCCTCCCTTCCCCTCTTCCCCCCACCCCTCCCTTCTCCTCTCTCTTCCTCCCTCCCTTCCTCTCTCTCCCTCCCTCCCTTCCCCTCTCTCCCTCTTACTACTGATCTTCCCCTATCCCTCTCTCTCACTACCACTCTTCCCTCTCCCCTCCTCCCTCTCCCACTCCCTTCTCCTCTCTCCCCCACCCCTCCCTTCCACTCTCCCCCCTCCCCCACCCCTCCCTTCCACTCTCCCCCCTCCCCCACCCCTCCCTTCCCCTCTCTTTCCCTCCCTTCCCCTCTCCCCCCCCATCCCTCCCTTCTCCTCTCTCCCCCACCCCTCCCTTCCCCTCTCTGCCCCCTCCCTCTCTTCTCCCTCTCTCTCACTACCATTCTTCCCTCTCCCCTCCTCCCTCTCCCCCTCCCTTCCCCTCTCTCCCCCTCCTCTCTCCCTTCTCCACTCTCCCCCTCCCTTCCCCTCTCTCTCCCTCCCTCCCTTCTCCTCTCTCCCCTCCCTTCCCCTCTCTCTCTCCCTCCCTTCCCTCTCCCTCCCTCCCTTCCCCTCTCCCCCCCACTCCTCCCTTCTCCTCTCTCCCCCTCCCTTCCCCTCTCTCTCTCTCTCCCTCCCTCCCTTCCCCTCTCCCCCCCACTCCTCCCTTCTCCTCTCTCCCCCTCCCTTCCCCTCTCTCTCCCCCCCACCCCTCCCTTCTCCTCTCTCTCCCTTCCCCTCCCTTCTCCACTCTCTCCCTTCCCCTCCCTTCTCCTCTCTCCCACTCCCTCTCCCTCTCGTCCCCACTCTTTCCCTCCCCCCCAATCTATCTCACTCCTTCCTCCCTCCTGCTATCTTTCCTCTCTCTCTTCCACTTTCCCCCCTCCCTCCTTTCGGGTGAGTGTCGGTACCTTTTTTCTGGAATTATCCCCCCCCCCCTCTCTCTGTCTTCTCTGTCTTCTCTCTCTCTTCTCTCTCTCGGACACTGATGTAACATGAGTGGGGGGGGGGCACCGGCACATCTGCCCCATCTGCCCCTCTGACCTGCACATCCTCCTCCTGCAGCAGCTGTTTGTCACAGTGTATCAGACATCATGGCAGGGGCCAGGAGCTCCGACACATTGTTACAGAACAGTCAGCTTTACCCTCTGTGGCCCCTATAGCTGTACTACTGCTAGCAGCAGACATACAAAGTGGGGAGGGGCCACCGATGGAGGGGAGGGGGCCACCGATGGAGGGGAGGGGCCACCGATGGAGGGCGGGGTAATAATTATGGGGGTCTGGTTACTGATTCTCAGTTTCATTGTTTCTGTCTTTCTCCTGACAGAAGGAAGTGGATTCCATGGAGGATCTTTACCTCTCCAGCCGCAAGGTGAAGGAACTATCGGTCATCGACGGCCGCCGGGCCCAGAACTGTATCATCCTCCTCTCCAAGTAAGTGCCCTGCCCCTGCAACATGGAGTCCAGGGGGAGGAGTCCAGGAGCACCAATAGCAGAAATCATTGTGGACGCAAATCCCAATCTGTCATGGCCCACCAAGCAAGACGAGGCTGCACTCCAAACATGAGTGTACACAACAGATGGGAGCCTTATTTACCCAAGTGCAATGATTCAGAGCTCTCCCCCCGCCTGCCTGGCTGGCTGCCGCTCTCCCCCCGCCTGCCTGGCTGCCGCTCTCCCCCCGCCTGCCTGGCTGGCTGCCGCTCTCCCCCCGCCTGCCTGGCTGGCTGCCGCTCTCCCCCGCCTGCCTGGCTGGCTGCCGCTCTCCCCCCGCCTGCCTGGCTGGCTGCCGCTCTCCCCCCGCCTGCCTGGCTGGCTGCCGCTCTCCCCCCGCCTGCCTGGCTGGCTGCCGCTCTCCCCCCGCCTGCCTGGCTGGCTGCCGCTCTCCCCCCGCCTGCCTGGCTGGCTGCCGCTCTCCCCCCGCCTGCCTGGCTGGCTGCCGCTCTCCCCCCGCCTGCCTGGCTGGCTGCCGCTCTCCCCCCGCCTGCCTGGCTGGCTGCCGCTCTCCCCCCGCCTGCCTGGCTGGCTGCCGCTCTCCCCCCGCCTGCCTGGCTGGCTGCCGCTCTCCCCCCGCCTGCCTGGCTGGCTGCCGCTCTCCCCCCGCCTGCCTGGCTGGCTGCCGCTCTCCCCCGCCTGCCTGGCTGGCTGCCGCTCTCCCCCCGCCTGCCTGGCTGGCTGCCGCTCTCCCCCCGCCTGCCTGGCTGGCTGCCGCTCTCCCCCCGCCTGCCTGGCTGGCTGCCGCTCTCCCCCCGCCTGCCTGGCTGGCTGCCGCTCTCCCCCCGCCTGCCTGGCTGGCTGCCGCTCTCCCCCCGCCTGCCTGGCTGGCTGCCGCTCTCCCCCCGCCTGCCTGGCTGGCTGCCGCTCTCCCCCCGCCTGCCTGGCTGGCTGCCGCTCTCCCCCCGCCTGCCTGGCTGGCTGCCGCTCTCCCCCCGCCTGCCTGGCTGGCTGCCGCTCTCCCCCCGCCTGCCTGGCTGGCTGCCGCTCTCCCCCCGCCTGCCTGGCTGGCTGCCGCTCTCCCCCCGCCTGCCTGGCTGGCTGCCGCTCTCCCCCCGCCTGCCTGGCTGGCTGCCGCTCTCCCCCCGCCTGCCTGGCTGGCTGCCGCTCTCCCCCCGCCTGCCTGGCTGGCTGCCGCTCTCCCCCCGCCTGCCTGGCTGGCTGCCGCTCTCCCCCCGCCTGCCTGGCTGGCTGCCGCTCTCCCCCCGCCTGCCTGGCTGGCTGCCGCTCTCCCCCCGCCTGCCTGGCTGGCTGCCGCTCTCCCCCCGCCTGCCTGGCTGGCTGCCGCTCTCCCCCGCCTGCCTGGCTGGCTGCCGCTCTCCCCCCGCCTGCCTGGCTGGCTGCCGCTCTCCCCCCGCCTGCCTGGCTGGCTGCCGCTCTCCCCCAGCCTGCCTGGCTGGCTGCCGCTCTCCCCCCGCCTGCCTGGCTGGCTGCCGCTCTCCCCCCGCCTGCCTGGCTGGCTGCCGCTCTCCCCCCGCCTGCCTGGCTGGCTGCCGCTCTCCCCCCGCCTGCCTGGCTGGCTGCCGCTCTCCCCCCGCCTGCCTGGCTGGCTGCCGCTCTCCCCCCGCCTGCCTGGCTGGCTGCCGCTCTCCCCCCGCCTGCCTGGCTGGCTGCCGCTCTCCCCCCGCCTGCCTGGCTGGCTGCCGCTCTCCCCCCGCCTGCCTGGCTGGCTGCCGCTCTCCCCCCGCCTGCCTGGCTGGCTGCCGCTCTCCCCCCGCCTGCCTGGCTGGCTGCCGCTCTCCCCCCGCCTGCCTGGCTGGCTGCCGCTCTCCCCCCGCCTGCCTGGCTGGCTGCCGCTCTCCCCCCGCCTGCCTGGCTGGCTGCCGCTCTCCCCCCGCCTGCCTGGCTGGCTGCCGCTCTCCCCCCGCCTGCCTGGCTGGCTGCCGCTCTCCCCCCGCCTGCCTGGCTGGCTGCCGCTCTCCCCCCGCCTGCCTGGCTGGCTGCCGCTCTCCCCCCGCCTGCCTGGCTGGCTGCCGCTCTCCCCCCGCCTGCCTGGCTGGCTGCCGCTCTCCCCCCGCCTGCCTGGCTGGCTGCCGCTCTCCCCCCGCCTGCCTGGCTGGCTGCCGCTCTCCCCCCGCCTGCCTGGCTGGCTGCCGCTCTCCCCCCGCCTGCCTGGCTGGCTGCCGCTCTCCCCCCGCCTGCCTGGCTGGCTGCCGCTCTCCCCCCGCCTGCCTGGCTGGCTGCCGCTCTCCCCCCGCCTGCCTGGCTGGCTGCCGCTCTCCCCCCGCCTGCCTGGCTGGCTGCCGCTCTCCCCCCGCCTGCCTGGCTGGCAGGCTGCCGCTCTCCCCCCGCCTGCCTGGCTGGTAGGCTGCCGCTCTCCCCCGCCTGGCTGGTAGGCTGCCGCTCTCCCCCGCCTGCCTGGCTGGCTGCCGCTCTCCCCCGCCTGCCTGGCTGGCTGCCGCTCTCCCCCGCCTGCCTGTCTATCAGAGCGCACATAGTATATCGCTATCTATCAATCATCTGAAATGAATAATAATAAGGATATTTCCTCATCTTGTATTTTCCCATAGACTCAAATTGTCCAATGAGGAAATCAGGAGAGCCGTCCTGGAGATGGATGAGCAGGAAGATCTCCCGAAGGATATGCTGGAGCAGGTGGGAAACACCGGAGGAAACTGCACACATCTTATTAATTCCCTTCATAGCTTTAGTTAGGATTCTGGAGCAGCGAAATGGAAGGTGGAAACAGTCACCACAGGCTGCACTGCTGTATATGAGAGACTCATACACTAACAGTCACCACAGGCTGCGCTGCTGTATATGGGAGACTCATACACTAACAGTCACCACAGGCTGCACTGCTACATATGGGAGACTTATACACTAACAGTCACCACAGGCTGCACTGCTGTATATGGGAGACTCATACACTAACAGTCACCACAGGCTGCACTGCTGTATACGGGAGACTTATACACTAATCACAGGCTGCACTGCTGTATATGAGAGACTTATACACTAACAGTCACCACAGGCTGCACTGCTGTATATGAGAGACTTATACACTAACAGTCACCACAGGCTGCACTGCTGTATATGGGAGACTTATACACTAACAGTCACCACAGGCTGCGCTGCTGTATATGAGAGACTTATACACTAACAGTCACCACAGGCTGCACTGCTGTATATGAGAGACTTATACACTAACAGTCACCACAGGCTGCACTGCTACATATGGGAGACTTATACACTAACAGTCACCACAGGCTGCACTGCTGTATATGGGAGACTCATACACTAACAGTCACCACAGGCTGCACTGCTGTATATGGGAGACTTATACACTAATCACAGGCTGCACTGCTGTATATGAGAGACTTATACACTAACAGTCACCACAGGCTACACTGCTGTATATGAGAGACTTATACACTAACAGTCACCACAGGCTGCACTGCTGCATATGGGAGACTTATACATTAACAGTCACCCCAGGCTGCACTGCTGTATATGGGAGACTCATACACTAACAGTCACCACAGGCTGCACTGCTGTATATGGGAGACTTATACACTAACAGTCACCACAGGCAGCACTGCTGTATATGGGAGACTTATACACTAACAGTCACCACAGGCAGCTCTGCTGTATATGGGAGACTCATACACTAACAGTCACCACAGGCAGCACTGCTGTATATGGGAGACTTATACACTAACAGTCACCACAGGCAGCTCTGCTGTATATGGGAGACTTATACACTAACAGTCACCACAGGCTGCACTGCTGTATATGGGAGACTTATACACTAACAGTCACCACAGGCTGCACTGCTGTATATGGGAGACTTATACACTAACAGTCACCACAGGCTGCACTGCTGTATATGGGAGACTTATACACTAACAGTCACCACAGGCTGCACTGCTGTATATGGGAGACTTATACACTAACAGTCACCACAGGCTGCGCTGCTGTATATGGGAGACTTATACACTAACAGTCACCACAGGCTGCGCTGCTGTATATGGGAGACTTATACACTAACAGTCACCACAGGCTGCACTGCTGTATATGGGAGACTTATACACTAACAGTCACCACAGGCTGCGCTGCTGTATATGGGAGACTTATACACTAACAGTCACCACAGGCTGCACTGCTGTATATGGGAGACTTATACACTAACAGTCACCACAGGCTGCGCTGCTGTATATGGGAGACTTATACACTAACAGTCACCACAGGCTGCACTGCTGTATATGGGAGACTTCTACACTAAGGCTATATTCACACTGCCGTTGCCCGCCCGTACCGTACCGTAGCGGGCAACGGCAGTGTACAGGGAGAGGAGGAGGACGTGAGCGGAGCTCACCCCCACCCCTCTCCATAGCAACCTATGGCGCACGGCGCCGTATTACGGGAAAAGATAGGACATGTCCTATCTTTTTCCCGGGTACGGAACGGTACGGTGCCGCACGTGTGCTGCACCGTACCGCTCCCGTAGGGTGCCGTGCGCCCATAGGAGTGTATGGGGGACTGAAATTGTCCGTATATACGTCGGCCGTATATACGTCCTCCATACGTTCGTGTGAATGTAGCCTAACAGTCACCACAGGCTGCACTGCTGTATATGGGAGACTTATACACTAACAGTCACCACAGGCTGCACTGCTGTATATGGGAGACTTATACACTAACAGTCACCACAGGCTGCGCTGCTGTATATGAGAGACTTATACACTAACAGTCACCATAGGCTGCGCTGCTGTATATGGGAGACTTATACACTAACAGTCACCACAGGCAGCACTGCTGTATATGGGAGACTTATACAGTAACAGTCACCACAGGCAGCACTGCTGTATATGGGAGACTCATACACTAACAGTGATCACAGGCTGTGCTGCTGTATATGGGAGACTTATACACTAATCACAGGCTGCGCTGCTGTATATGGGAGACTTATACACTAACAGTCACCACAGGCTGCACTGCTGTATATGGGAGACTTATACACTAACAGTCACCACAGGCTGCGCTGCTGTATATGGGGGACTTATACACTAACAGTCACCACAGGCTGCGCTGCTGTATATGGGAGACTTATACACTAACAGTCACCACAGGCTGCGCTGCTGTATATGGGAGACTTATACACTAACAGTCACCACAGGCTGCGCTGCTGTATATGGGAGACTTATACACTAACAGTCACCACAGGCTTCGCTGCTGTATATGGGAGACTTATACACTAACAGTCACCACAGGCTGCGCTGTTGTATATGGGAGACTTATACACTAACAGTCACCACAGTGTATAAGTCTCTCATATACAACAGCGCAACCTGTGGTGACTGTTAGTGTATAAGTCTCCCATATACAGCAGCGCAGCCTGTGGTGACTGTTAGTGTATAAGTCTCTCATATACAGCAGCGCAGCCTGTGGTGACTGTTAGTGTATAAGTCTCTCATATACAACAGCGCAACCTAACAGTCACCACAGGCTGCACTGCTGTATATGGGAGACTTATACACTAACAGTCACCACAGGCTGCGCTGCTGTATATGAGAGACTTATACACTAACAGTCACCACAGGCTGCACCGCTGTATATGAGAGACTTATACACTAACAGTCACCACAGGCTGCACCGCTGTATATGAGAGACTTATACACTAGCAGTCACCACAGGCTGCACTGCTGTATATGGGAGACTTATACACTAACAGTCACCATAGGCTGCACTGCTGTATATGAGAGACTTATACACTAACAGTCACCATAGGCTGCACTGCTGTATATGGGGGACTTATACACTAACAGTCACCACAGGCTGCACTGCTGTATATGGGAGACTTATACACTAACAGTCACCACAGGCTGCACTGCTGTATATGGGAGACTTATACACTAACAGTCAACACAGGCTGCGCTGCTGTATATGAGAGACTTATACACTAACAGTCCCCACAGGCTGCGCTGTTGTATATGAGAGACTTATACACTAACAGTCACCACAGGCTGCACTGCTGTATATGGGAGACTTATACACTAACAGTCAACACAGGCTGCGCTGCTGTATATGGGACACTTATACACTAACAGTCACCACAGGCTGCACTGCTGTATATGGGAGACTTATACACTAACAGTCAACACAGGCTGCACTGCTGTATATGGGACACTTATACACTAACAGTCACCACAGGCTGCGCTGCTGTATATGGGAGACTTATAAACTAATCACAGGCTGCACTGCTGTATATGGGAGACTTATACACTAACAGTCACCACAGGCTGCGCTGTTGTATATGGGGGACTTATACACTAACAGTCACCACAGGCTGCACTGCTGTATATGGGAGACTTATACACTAACAGTCACCATAGGCTGCGCTGCTGTATATGGGAGACTTATACACTAACAGTCACCATAGGCTGCGCTGCTGTATATGGGAGACTTATACACTAACAGTCACCACAGGCTGCACTGCTGTATATGGGAGACTTATACACTAACACTCACCACAGGCTGCGCTGCTATATATAGGAGACTTATGCACTAACAGTCACCATAGGCTGCGCTGCTGTATATGGGAGACTTATACACTAATCACAGGCTGCGCTGCTGTATATGGGAGACTTATACACTAACAGTCACCACAGGCTGCGCTGCTGTATATGGGAGACTTATACACTAACAGTCACCACAGGCTGCACTGCTGTATATGGGAGACTTATACACTAACAGTCACCACAGGCTGCACTGCTGTATATGCGAGACTTATACACTAACAGTCACCACAGGCAGCACTGCTGTATATGGGAGACTTATACACTAACAGTCACCACAGGCTGCGCTGCTGTATATGGGGGACTTATACACTAACAGTCACCACAGGCTGCGCTGCTGTATATGGGAGACTTATACACTAACAGTCACCATAGGCTGCGCTGCTGTATATGGGAGACTTATACACTAACAGTCACCACAGGCTGCGCTGCTGTATATGGGAGACTTATACACTAACAGTCACCATAGGCTGCGCTGCTGTATATGGGAGACTTATACACTAACAGTCACCACAGGCTGCACCGCTGTATATGGGAGACTTATACACTAACACTCACCACAGGCTGCGCTGCTATATATAGGAGACTTATGCACTAACAGTCACCATAGGCTGCGCTGCTGTATATGGGAGACTTATACACTAATCACAGGCTGCACTGCTGTATATGGGAGACTTATACACTAACAGTCACCACAGGCTGCACTGCTGTATATGGGAGACTTATACACTAACAGTCACCACAGGCTGCACTGCTGTATATGGGAGACTTATACACTAACAGTCACCACAGGCTGCACTGCTGTATATGGGAGACTTATACACTAACAGTCACCACAGGCTGCGCTGCTGTATATGGGAGACTTATACACTAACAGTCACCACAGTGTATAAGTCTCTCATATACAACAGCGCAGCCTGTGGTGACTGTTAGTGTATAAGTCTCCCATATACAGCAGCGCAGCCTGTGGTGACTGTTAGTGTATAAGTCTCCCATATACAACAGCGCAGCCTGTGGTGACTGTTAGTGTATAAGTCTCCCATATACAGCAGCGCAGCCTGTGGTGACTGTTAGTGTATAAGTCTCCCATATACAGCAGCGCAGCCTGTGGTGACTGTTAGTGTATAAGTCTCCCATATACAACAGCGCAGCCTGTGGTGACTGTTAGTGTATAAGTCTCCCATATACAGCAGTGCAGCCTGTGGTGACTGTTAGTGTATAAGTCTCCCATATACAGCAGCGCAGCCTGTGGTGACTGTTAGTGTATAAGTCTCTCATATACAACAGCGCAACCTAACAGTCACCACAGGCTGCACTGCTGTATATGGGAGACTTATACACTAACAGTCACCACAGGCTGCACTGCTGTATATGGGGGACTTATACACTAACAGTCACCACAGGCTGCGCTGCTGTATATGAGAGACTTATACACTAACAGTCACCACAGGCTGCACCGCTGTATATGAGAGACTTATACACTAACAGTCACCACAGGCTGCACTGCTGTATATGGGAGACTTATACACTAACAGTCACCACAGGCTGCACTGCTGTATATGGGAGACTTATACACTAACAGTCACCACAGGCTGCACTGCTGTATATGGGGGACTTATACACTAACAGTCACCACAGGCTGCACTGCTGTATATGGGAGACTTATACACTAACAGTCACCATAGGCTGCGCTGCTGTATATGGGAGACTTATACACTAACAGTCACCACAGGCTGCACTGCTGTATATGGGAGACTTATACACTAACACTCACCACAGGCTGCGCTGCTATATATAGGAGACTTATACACTAACAGTCACCACAGGCTGCACTGCTGTATATGGGAGACTTATACACTAACAGTCACCATAGGCTGCGCTGCTGTATATGGGAGACTTATACAGCAGCGCAGCCTGTGATTAGTGTATAAGTCTCCCATATACAGCAGCGCAGCCTATGGTGACTGTTAGTGTATAAGTCTCCCATATACAGCAGTGCAGGCTGTGGTGACTGTTAGTGTATAAGTCTCCCATATACAGCAGTGCAGCCTATGGTGACTGTTAGTGTATAAGTCTCCCATATACAGCAGCGCAGCCTGTGGTGAGTGTTAGTGTATAAGTCTCCCATATACAGCAGTGCAGCCTGTGGTGACTGTTAGTGTATAAGTCTCCCATATACAGCAGCGCAGCCTATGGTGACTGTTAGTGTATAAGTCCCCCATATACAGCAGTGCAGCCTGTGGTGACTGTTAGTGTATAAGTCTCCCATATACAGCAGTGCAGCCTGTGGTGACTGTTAGTGTATAAGTCTCCCATATACAGCAGTGCAGCCTGTGGTGACTGTTAGTGTATAAGTCTCCCATATACAACAGCGCAGCCTGTGGTGACTGTTAGTGTATAAGTCTCCCATATACAGCAGTGCAGCCTGTGGTGACTGTTAGTGTATAAGTCTCCCATATACAGCAGTGCAGCCTGTGGTGACTGTTAGTGTATAAGTCTCCCATATACAGCAGTGCTGCCTGTGGTGACTGTTAGTGTATAAGTCTCTCATATACAGCGGTGCAGCCTGTGGTGACTGTTAGTGTATAAGTCTCCCATATACAGCAGCGCAGCCTGTGATTAGTGTATATGGGAGACTTATACACTAACAGTCACCACAGGCTGCACTACTGTATATGGGAGACTTATACACTAACAGTCACCACAGGCTGCACTGCTGTATATGGGAGACTTATACACTAACAGTCACCACAGGCTGCGCTATTGTATATGAGAGACTTATACACTAACAGTCACCATAGGCTGCACTGCTGTATATGGGACACTTATACACTAACAGTCACCACAGGCTGCACTGCTGTATATGAGAGACTTATACACTAACAGTCACCACAGGCTGCACTGCTGTATATGAGAGACTTATACACTAACAGTCACCACAGGCTGCGCTGCTGTATATGAGAGACTTATACACTAACAGTCACCACAGGCTGCACTGCTGTATATGGGAGACTTATACACTAACAGTCACCACAGGCTGCACTGCTGTATATGGGAGACTTATACACTAACAGTCACCACAGGCTGCGCTGCTGTATATGAGAGACTTATACACTAACAGTCACCACAGGCTGCACTGCTGTATATGAGAGACTTATACACTAACAGTCACCACAGGCTGCACTGCTGTATATGGGAGACTTATACACTAACAGTCACCACAGGCTGCACTGCTGTATATGGGAGACTTATACACTAATCACAGGCTGCACTGCTGTATATGGGAGACTTATACACTAATCACAGGCTGCGCTGCTGTATATGAGAGACTTATACACTAACAGTCACCACAGGCTGCACTGCTGTATATGAGAGACTTATACACTAACAGTCACCACAGGCTGCACTGCTGTATATGGGAGACTTATACACTAACAGTCACCACAGGCTGCACTGCTGTATATGAGAGACTTATACACTAACAGTCACCACAGGCTGCGCTGCTGTATATGAGAGACTTATACACTAACAGTCACCACAGGCTGCACTGCTGTATATGAGAGACTTATACACTAACAGTCACCACAGGCTGCACTGCTGTATATGGGAGACTTATACACTAACAGTCACCACAGGCTGCACTGCTGTATATGGGAGACTTATACACTAATCACAGGCTGCACTGCTGTATATGGAAGACTTATACACTAATCACAGGCTGCGCTGCTGTATATGGGGGACTTATACATGAACAGGCTGCAGGAGTTGGGGATTTGGGGCTGTGGTTGTGTCGCATCTACAGGGATCTGTGAGTTTAGGTAAAATATGTCTCCTTCAATTTGCCTGATGTCACTACAAAGACACTGAAGATGAGAACTATTTCTCATCCAGTTTGGTCCCAGTCTCACATTACAGTTCGGTGAATACCAATTCTCTACGTGTCTGGAGGATTGTCCTGTGGTGACCCATGGTCCATATAGATGGTGCCGCCCATCATTGCACATTAGTAAGGGAGGGCTGGACCATTACTAGAAGCATACTTTGGAGCCAGGTGGCATGGTCCTGTGAATGGTCCATCCCCTTTGAGAACCAAACAAACATGGACCATCCCCAGGACCATACCACCTGGCTCCAAACAAACATGGACCATCCCCAGGACCATACCACCTGGCTCCAAACAAACATGGACCATCCCCAGGACCATACCACCTGGTTCCCAAAAGTGACGGATCATCCCCAGGACCATACCACCTGGCTCCAAACAAACATGGACCATCCCCAGGACCATACCACCTGGCTCCAAACAAACATGGACCATCCCCAGGACTATACCACCTGGCTCCAAACAAACATGGACCATCCCCAGGACCATACCACCTGGCTCCAAACAAACATGGATCATCCCCAGGACCATACCACTTGGCTCCAAACAAACATGGATCATCCCCAGGACCATACCACTTGGCTCCAAACAAACATGGATCATGCCCAGGACCATACCACCTGGCTCCAAACAAACATGGACCATCCCCAGGACCATACCACCTGGCTCCAAACAAACATGGACCATCCCCAGGACCATACCACCTGGCTCCAAACAAACATGGACCATCCCCAGGACCATACCACCTGGCTCCAAACAAACATGGACCATCCCCAGGACCATACCACCTGGCTCTCAAAGGTCCATCCCTCCAGCCAAATCTCATGCTGTAGAACTTTCTGTATTTGGATCTTCGTTTTAAAAGGACTTGTAGGAAGTTCTAAGGAGTCTTGAGTTGAACATTGCGAGTTTTGTTCTGCAGGATTTATGTCGGAGTTGGAGTCTATGTCCATTATATATGGGACTGGGGTACAGAGGGTCATTCATTCCCCTGGACTTGTATGAAATCCTCCCCCTTTATGACTTCTGAAGCCGCTCATTATGTGTCTGGCTGTGGGGTCACGGGGGGGTGGTTCGGATGAGGAGTCCTGGATTCCAGTTACTTGTATAATTCTACAATCTGGTAGTAGCCCCCAGGACCAGGCTGACCCCTCGCCCTCCGTGTCTGGGCTGAGGCTCATGGGAAGAATAAGTCTTGTGTTGATGATGACCTTTCCATCGTGTGACCTCTCATAGACCTCACTGTCTCTTTGCTTTAGATTGCAGTGTTTTAGGTTCTATCTTTCTGTGCACAGCAGGGGGGGGGGGGGGGGTGTATGAGGAGATGGGGGTCTGTGCCCGGTTATCCTCCATCCAGCACAGGAACATAATGTACACAGTGACCCAACCCTGCCCAGCGCCGTCCCCCCTACCCAGCCCAGGAGACAAGCGGAAGGGATTCCATGAATTTCAGTAAATGATCTGAAGCCACCCTGGGTCCATGGAGACACAATCTGTATCCAAACGATGCCTCTCCCAGCTCCAGGCCACGTGTCCACATCATTATGAGCCTCCAGGCCGTGTGTCCGCCTCATTATGAGCCCCCGGGCCGTGTGTCCGCCTAATTATGAGCCCCCGGGCCGCGTGTCCGCCTCATTCTGAGCCCCCGGGCCGCGTGTCCGCCTCATTATGATCCCCCGGGCCGCGTGTCCGCCTCATTATGATCCCCCGGGCCGCGTGTCCGCCTCATTATGATCCCCCGGGCCGCGTGTCCGCCTCATTATGAGCCCCCGGGCCGCGTGTCCGCCTCATTATGAGCCCCCGGGCCGCGTGTCCGCCTCATTATGAGCCCCCGGGCCGCGTGTCCGCCTCATTATGAGCCCCCGGGCCGCGTGTCCGCCTCATTATGAGCCCCCGGGCCGCGTGTCCGCCTCATTATGAGCCCCCGGGCCGCGTGTCCGCCTCATTATGAGCCCCCGGGCCGCGTGTCCGCCTCATTATGAGCCCCCGGGCCGCGTGTCCGCCTCATTATGAGCCCCCGGGCCGCGTGTCCGCCTCATTATGAGCCCCCGGGCCGCGTGTCCGCCTCATTATGAGCCCCCGGGCCGCGTGTCCGCCTCATTATGAGCCCCCGGGCCGCGTGTCCGCCTCATTATGAGCCCCCGGGCCGCGTGTCCGCCTCATTATGAGCCCCCGGGCCGCGTGTCCGCCTCATTATGAGCCCCCGGGCCGCGTGTCCGCCTCATTATGAGCCCCCGGGCCGCGTGTCCGCCTCATTATGAGCCCCCGGGCCGCGTGTCCACATCATCCATGTGACCCCACTATTTATGTGTCCTCCTCCTGTAACCTTTCTGGTCATGTGGGTGGTCAGGGTCTGGTCTCTCTCCGGTGCAGCCCACCCTCTATGCTGAGGATGAGTATTTTGTCTTTTGTGTCTTCAGCTCTTGAAGTTCATCCCAGAGAAGAGTGACATTGACCTCCTGGAGGAGCACAAGCACGAGATTGAGCGCATGGCACGGGCTGACCGGTTCCTCTATGAGATGAGCAGGTGTGCTGCAGTCCTGACCCGAGTCCTGTGGTGGGATCGCTCATGGAGAGAATGGGGGTGAACCTTGAGTTTGATGTGTCTTCTATGTCTTCTTGCCTCCCACAATCTCCCTTGTAGGATTGACCACTACCAGCAGCGGCTCCAGGCCTTATACTTCAAGAAGAAATTCCCGGAGCGATTAGCCGAAGCCAAGCCAAAGGCGGAGGGTGAGAGGATTGAGGGGTCCAGACCAGTCACGTGACCGGTGGACTGTTCATTTTGGGGAGATGGTGACCCGATGTCCTGTCTTATAGCTTTGCTCCTGGCCTGTAAGGAACTGACCCGCAGCCGGAGGCTGAAGCAGCTCCTCGAGGTCGTCTTGGCTTTTGGAAACTACATGAACAAGGGCCAGAGAGGAAACGCCTTTGGATTTAAAGTTTCGAGTCTGAATAAAATCATTGATACAAAATCCAGTATAGACAGGTAGGGCAGGAGGAGGCTGGGAGAGGGCGTGAGGATCGGGAAGCGGGAAACCGGGGGAGTGGGGAGGCTGATGAAAGAAGGGAGGCCGGGGAAAGGCGGGAGACCGGGGGAGAGCGAGAGGCTGAGGGAAGACTGGAGGCCGGGAAAGGCGGGAGACTGAGGGAGAGCGAGAGGCTGAGGGAGGACGAGAGGCTGAGGGAAGACGGGAGGCCGGGGGAGGATGAGAGGCTGAGGGAAAACTGGAGGCCGGGGGAGGACGAGAGGCTGAGGGAAGACTGGAGGCCGGGGGAGGACGAGAGGCTGAGGGAAGACTGGAGGCCGGGGGAGAGCAAGAGGCTGAGGGAAGACGGGAGGCCGGGGGAGAGCAAGAGGCTGAGGGAAGACGGGAGGCCGGGGGAGAGCGAGAGTCTGAGGGAAGACGAGAGGGTGAGGGAAGATGGGAGGCCGGGGGAAGACTGGAGGCCGGGGAAAGGCAGGAGACTGGGGGAGAGCGAGAGGCTGAGGGAAGACGGGAGGCCGGGGAAAGGCGGGAGACTGGGGGAGAGCGAGAGGCTGAGGGAAGATGGGAGGCCGGGGAGGACGAGAGGCTGAGGGAAGACGGGAGGCCGGGGGAGGACGAGAGGCTGAGGGAAGATGGGAGGCCGGGGAGGACGAGAGGCTGAGGGAAGACGGGAGACTGGGGGAGGACGAGAGGCTGAGGGAAGATGGGAGACTGGGGGAGAGCGAGAGGCTGAGGGAAGACGGGAGGCCGGGGAGGACGAGAGGCTGAGGGATGACGGGAGGCCGGGGAAAGGCGGGAGACTGGGGGAGAGCGAGAGGCTGAGGGAAGACGGGAGACTGGGGGAGGACGAGAGGCTGAGGGAAGATGGGAGACTGGGGGAGAGCGAGAGGCTGAGGGAAGATGGGAGGCCGGGGAGGACGAGAGGCTGAGGGAAGACGGGAGGCCGGGGGAGGACGAGAGGCTGAGGGAAGATGGGAGACTGGGGGAGAGCGAGAGGCTGAGGGAAGACGGGAGGCCGGGGAAAGGCGGGAGACTGGGGGAGAGCGAGAGGCTGAGGGAAGATGGGAGGCCGGGGAGGACGAGAGGCCGGGGGAGGACGAGAGGCTGAGGGAAGATGGGAGGCCGGGGGAGGACGAGAGGCTGAGGGAAGATGGGAGGCCGGGGGAGGACGAGAGGCTGAGGGAAGATGGGAGGCCGGGGGAGGACGAGAGGCTGAGGGAAGATGGGAGGCCGGGGGAGGACGAGAGGCTGAGGGAAGAAGGGAGACTGGGGGAGAGCGAGAGGCCGAGGGAAGACGGGAGGCCGGGGGAGGACGAGAGGCTGAGGGAAGACGGGAGGCCGGGGAAAGGCGGGAGACTGGGGGAGAGCGAGAGGCTGAGGGAAGACGGGAGGCCGGGGGAGGACGAGAGGCTGAGGGAAGATGGGAGGCCGGGGGAGGACGAGAGGCCGAGGGAAGACGGGAGGCCGGGGGAGGACGAGAGGCTGAGGGAAGACGGGAGGCCGGGGGAGGTGATACCCCTCAAGGGGTGAATATTTTTTCACTGTAAGCCCCACCCACATAAATCATGTGATAATTTTCTGGAATTGTATTGGACATCTTGTTATTTCCGCTCTCAGGAACATCTCTCTCCTGCACTACTTGATTATGATCTTTGAGACGTCATTTCCCGAAATCCTGAACATCCAGGGAGAACTCGAGCACCTACCTGAGG
The DNA here is from genome assembly GCF_040894005.1 of Engystomops pustulosus. Taxonomy (NCBI): domain Eukaryota; kingdom Metazoa; phylum Chordata; class Amphibia; order Anura; family Leptodactylidae; genus Engystomops; species Engystomops pustulosus. The sequence continues at coordinate 146,832 of NW_027285108.1, forward strand.
CGGCAAAGGTCAAGTAAGTAAGACTCGGGGAGGAGCAACATGGCCGCCTTCCTCTCCCAGCTTTCCCTGTGCCCTGAGTAACACAGCTCTGTATTATCTGCTGTACAGTGTACTGCCTCTATATACTACACACCCTGTATTATCTGCTGTACAGTGCACTGCCTCTATATACTACACACCCTGTATTATCTGCTGTACAGTGCACTGCCTCTATATACTACACAGCCCTGTATTATCTGCTGTACAGTGCACTGCCTCTATATACTACACACCCTGTATTATCTGCTGTACAGTGCACTGCCTCTATATACTACACAGCCCTGTATTATCTGCTGTACAGTGCACTGCCTCTATATACTACACACCCTGTATTATCTGCTGTACAGTGCGCTGCCTCTATATACTACACACCCTGTATTATCTGCTGTACAGTGCACTGCCTCTATATACTACACAGCCCTGTATTATCTGCTGTACAGTGCACTGCCTCTATATACTACACACCCTGTATTATCTGCTGTACAGTGCACTGCCTCTATATACTACACACCCTGTATTATCTGCTGTACAGTGCACTGCCTCTATATACTACACAGCCCTGTATTATCTGCTGTACAGTGCACTGCCTCTATATACTACACACCCTGTATTATCTGCTGTACAGTGCACTGCCTCTATATACTACACAGCCCTGTATTATCTGCTGTACAGTGCACTGCCTCTATATACTACACACCCTGTATTATCTGCTGTACAGTGCACTGCCTCTATATACTACACACCCTGTATTATCTGCTGTACAGTGCACTGCCTCTATATACTGCACAGAGCTGTATTATCTGCTGTACAGTGCACTGCCTCTATATACTACACAGCCCTGTATTATCTGCTGTACAGTGCACTGCCTCTATATACTACACAGCCCTGTATTATCTGCTGTACAGTGCACTGCCTCTATATACTACACACCCTGTATTATCTGCTGTACAGTGCACTGCCTCTATATACTACACACCCTGTATTATCTGCTGTACAGTGCACTGCCTCTATATACTACACACCCTGTATTATCTGCTGTACAGTGCACTGCCTCTATATACTACACACCCTGTATTATCTGCTGTACAGTGCACTGCCTCTATATACTACACAGCCCTGTATTATCTGCTGTACAGTGCACTGCCTCTATATACTACACAGCCCTGTATTATCTGCTGTACAGTGCACTGCCTCTATATACTACACAGCCCTGTATTATCTGCTGTACAGTGCACTGCCTCTATATACTACACAGCCCTGTATTATCTGCTGTACAGTGCACTGCCTCTATATACTACACACCCTGTATTATCTGCTGTACAGTGCACTGCCTCTATATACTACACAGCCCTGTATTATCTGCTGTACAGTGCACTGCCTCTATATACTACACACCCTGTATTATCTGCTGTACAGTGCACTGCCTCTATATACTACACACCCTGTATTATCTGCTGTACAGTGCACTGCCTCTATATACTACACACCCTGTATTATCTGCTGTACAGCGCACTGCCTCTATATACTACACACCCTGTATTATCTGCTGTACAGCGCACTGCCTCTATATACTACACACCCTGTATTATCTGCTGTACAGTGCACTGCCTCTATATACTACACACCCTGTATTATCTGCTGTACAGTGCACTGCCTCTATATACTACACAGCCCTGTATTATCTGCTGTACAGTGCACTGCCTCTATATACTACACACCCTGTATTATCTGCTGTACAGTGCACTGCCTCTATATACTACACACCCTGTATTATCTGCTGTACAGCGCACTGCCTCTATATACTACACACCCTGTATTATCTGCTGTACAGTGCACTGCCTCTATATACTACACAGCCCTGTATTATCTGCTGTACAGCGCACTGCCTCTATATACCACACACCCTGTATTATCTGCTGTACAGTGCACTGCCTCTATATACTACACAGCCCTGTATTATCTGCTGTACAGTGCACTGCCTCTATATACTACACACCCTGTATTATCTGCTGTACAGTGCACTGCCTCTATATACTACACACCCCTGTATTATCTGCTGTACAGTGCACTGCCTCTATATACTATCTGCATCATTCACATACAGTAAGTGTTGGTGTTGGAATTATGAGGTCTGGTACTTCCCTCCTGCACAGGTTGTAGACATCGTGTATCCGGCTGGTGATTTTCAGGTTGTTTTGCTTTTTCAGTTTGGTGGAGTTGGAAAAGGAAGTGCAAAATCTGAAGATTGGGCTGCGAGGTGTAGAGACTGTGAGTACAGAACAACAACACTTAGCACTTACATGAGGATGGAGGCTCCTCCTCTGTCCTCCGTCCTCCTCCCGGGCTCGTCCTCTGTCCTCTGTCCTCCGTCCTCCTCCCGGGCTCGTCCTCTGTCCTCTGTCCTCCGTCCTCCTCCCGGGCTCCTCCTCTGTCCTCCGTCCTCCTCCCGGGCTCGTCCTCTGTCCTCTGTCCTCCGTCCTCCTCCCGGGCTCGTCCTCTGTCCTCTGTCCTCCGTCCTCCTCCCGGGCTCCTCCTCTGTCCTCTGTCCTCCTCCCGGGCTCCTCCTCTGTCCTCTGTCCTCCGTCCTCCTCCCGGGCTCCTCCTCTGTCCTCTGTCCTCCTCCCGGGCTCCTCCTCTGTCCTCTGTCCTCCGTCCTCCTCCCGGGCTCCTCCTCTGTCCTCTGTCCTCCGTCCTCCTCCCGGGCTCCTCCTCTGTCCTCTGTCCTCCGTCCTCCTCCCGGGCTCCTCCTCTGTCCTCTGTCCTCCGTCCTCCTCCCGGGCTCCTCCTCTGTCCTCTGTCCTCCGTCCTCCTCCCGGGCTCCTCCTCTGTCCTCTGTCCTCCGTCCTCCTCCCGGGCTCCTCCTCTGTCCTCTGTCCTCCGTCCTCCTCCCGGGCTCCTCCTCTGTCCTCTGTCCTCCGTCCTCCTCCCGGGCTCCTCCTCTGTCCTCTGTCCTCCGTCCTCCTCCCGGGCTCCTCCTCTGTCCTCTGTCCTCCGTCCTCCTCCCGGGCTCCTCCTCTGTCCTCTGTCCTCCGTCCTCCTCCCGGGCTCCTCCTCTGTCCTCTGTCCTCCGTCCTCCTCCCGGGCTCCTCCTCTGTCCTCTGTCCTCCGTCCTCCTCCCGGGCTCCTCCTCTGTCCTCTGTCCTCCGTCCTCCTCCCGGGCTCCTCCTCTGTCCTCTGTCCTCCGTCCTCCTCCCGGGCTCCTCCTCTGTCCTCTGTCCTCCGTCCTCCTCCCGGGCTCCTCCTCTGTCCTCTGTCCTCCGTCCTCCTCCCGGGCTCCTCCTCTGTCCTCTGTCCTCCGTCCTCCTCCCGGGCTCCTCCTCTGTCCTCTGTCCTCCGTCCTCCTCCCGGGCTCCTCCTCTGTCCTCTGTCCTCCGTCCTCCTCCCGGGCTCCTCCTCTGTCCTCTGTCCTCCGTCCTCCTCCCGGGCTCCTCCTCTGTCCTCTGTCCTCCGTCCTCCTCCCGGGCTCCTCCTCTGTCCTCTGTCCTCCGTCCTCCTCCCGGGCTCCTCCTCTGTCCTCTGTCCTCCGTCCTCCTCCCGGGCTCCTCCTCTGTCCTCTGTCCTCCGTCCTCCTCCCGGGCTCCTCCTCTGTCCTCTGTCCTCCTCCCGGGCTCCTCCTCTGTCCTCTGTCCTCCTCCCGGGCTCCTCCTCTGTCCTCTGTCCTCCGTCCTCCTCCCGGGCTCCTCCTCTGTCCTCTGTCCTCCTCCCGGGCTCCTCCTCTGTCCTCTGTCCTCCTCCCGGGCTCCTCCTCTGTCCTCTGTCCTCCTCCCGGGCTCCTCCTCTGTCCTCTGTCCTCCTCCCGGGCTCCTCCTCTGTCCTCTGTCCTCCTCCCGGGCTCCTCCTCTGTCCTCTGTCCTCTGTCCTCCTCCCGGGCTCCTCCTCTGTCCTCTGTCCTCTGTCCTCCTCCCGGGCTCCTCCTCTGTCCTCTGTCCTCTGTCCTCCTCCCGGGCTCCTCCTCTGTCCTCTGTCCTCTGTCCTCCTCCCGGGCTCCTCCTCTGTCCTCTGTCCTCTGTCCTCCTCCCGGGCTCCTCCTCTGTCCTCTGTCCTCTGTCCTCCTCCCGGGCTCCTCCTCTGTCCTCCTCCCGGGCTCCTCCTCCCGGGCTCCTCCCGGGCTCCTCCTCCCGGGCTCCTCCCGGGCTCCTCCTCTGTCCTCCTCCCGGGCTCCTCCTCTGTCCTCTGTCCTCCTCCCGGGCTCCTCCTCTGTCCTCTGTCCTCCTCCCGGGCTCCTCCTCTGTCCTGTGTCACATCCAAAGCTGCTCCTTCTTTGCAGGTGTACATCTCCCAGAGTGCATTGCATTGCATTGGGGGATTGTCCCTTGTGCTGATCCCGGTTTTGTTCCCTCATTTCCAGGAGTTGGAGTATCAGAGGCGACACTACAGGGACCCCGAGGACCGATTTGTGGGGGTCATGAGTGACTTCATCACGGTGGCCAGCTTCAGCTTCTCCGAGCTCGAGGACCTTCTGAGCGAGGCCCGGGATAAGGTAGGACCCATTCACCCTAGAGGAAAACTCCGCTCACATCCAAAGCTGCAGTCCTGATCATCACATCCCAGGTCCCCTCTATGTTCCCCCATATCCCTGGGCAGGGCAGGCCCCATCCCCCCCGGGGGGCAGGTCAGACGCAGGTGTGGGGGGTTTCCCCGGGGGCACAGAGTAGGGTGGGGTCGACTCTCCTGGGCAGATGTTATACCTGGGGGGGGGGGGGGGGGTGGGAGGTCGGGGGAGACAGGGGCACAAAGATAACTCACACTCCCTTTAATGTCAGCTCCTGATTATCTGTAGTGGGAGACACCGAAGACCCGGAAAGCAGAGAATTTATAGACGTCTCTGTTCTGGAACGTTCCAGGTGGCAGCCAATCAGCAGCCTGGAAGCTGCAGGAAGATACATTTACCATAAATACAAAACAACAAGCAGTAGGAATAGTAACCACAAGTCATTCCCTATATCAGCCACTAGGTGGCAGCGTTGTACCAGGATCCAGCTTTATGATTAAAGGGATCCTGAGTGTGAATGAGCCCCTTAAAGGAAACCTACCCTGTGATGTGATGCAGTATGAAGCGAACCTACCCTGGCACGGCTGCAGCTGCACTGGTGCAGGATCACATCTTGGTTAATCCCTGAGCTGAGTGGTTTTGCTGATTTAAACAATTATAACATTCAGGATCTTGGGAAAGCTGGGTCATCCATGTGGATTCATCTGGTACCAGAACCAACGTTGTAGCTGATGTAGACCCAAGACAAAAGTGACGCTTCTCCTGCAGCCTCTACAAGTGACTCCTCTCTGCTCACATCCATGCGACTGTTATTTCACACATAAGAGCATTTTTAGGTGGGGGATGAAATGTCCTTTTTAAGGGGCAGCAGATTCATGGGGTAAAATCCGGAGACCGGATCCTTTGAGGCTCAGTCACTCATGACGTAGATGCAGCTTTGGTTGTGACTGGAGACATTCATCACTGTTGTGACGTTTTCGTGTTGTTTTCCTTTCAGTTCACCAAAACTATGAAGCACTTTGGAGAATCGGAGGGGAAGATGCAGCCGGACGAGTTTTTTGGGATTTTTGACACTTTTCTGCAGTCATTTTCTGAGGCAAAACAAGATCTGGAGAACATGAGGAAGAAGAAGGAGGAGGAAGAGCGCCGGGCGAGGATGGAGGCCATGGTAAGGAGGGGCGTGAGGGGGCAACAGGGCAGGAGACCCTCGAGAGCAGCGGCGCCATCACTGAGAATACAGCCTATCCATCACTAGAGAGCAGCGGCGCCATCACTGAGAATACAGCCTATCCATCACTAGAGAGCAGCGGTGCCATCACTGAGAATACAGCCTATCCATCACTAGAGAGCAGCGGAGCCATCACTGAGAATACAGCCTATCCATCACTAGAGAGCAGCGGTGCCATCACTGAGAGTACAGCCTATCCATCACTAGAGAGCAGCAGTGTCATCACTGAGAATACAGCCTATCCATCACTAGAGAGCAGCGGCGCCATCACTGAGAGTACAGCCTATCCATCACTAGAGAGCAGCGGCGCCATCACTGAGAATACAGCCTATCCATCACTAGAGAGCAGCGGAGCCATCACTGAGAATACAGCCTATCCATCACTAGAGAGCAGCGGTGCCATCACTGAGAATACAGCCTATCCATCACTAGAGAGCAGCGGTGCCATCACTGAGAATACAGCCTATCCATCACTAGAGAGCAGCGGTGCCATCACTGAGAATACAGCCTATCCATCACTAGAGATCAGCGGCGCCATCACTGAGAATACAGCCTATCCATCACTAGAGAGCAGCGGAGCCATCACTGAGAATACAGCCTATCCATCACTAGAGAGCAGCGGCGCCATCACTGAGAATACAGCCTATCCATCACTAGAGAGCAGCGGCGCCATCACTGAGAATACAGCCTATCCATCACTAGAGAGCAGCGGCACCATCACTGAGAATACAGCCTATCCATCACTAGAGAGCAGCGGAGCCATCACTGAGAATACAGCCTATCCATCACTAGAGAGCAGCGGTGCCATCACTGAGAATACAGCCTATCCATCACTAGAGAGCAGCGGTGCCATCACTGAGAATACAGCCTATCCATCACTAGAGAGCAGCGGTGCCATCACTGAGAATACAGCCTATCCATCACTAGAGATCAGCGGCGCCATCACTGAGAATACAGCCTATCCATCACTAGAGAGCAGCGGAGCCATCACTGAGAATACAGCCTATCCATCACTAGAGAGCAGCGGCGCCATCACTGAGAATACAGCCTATCCATCACTAGAGAGCAGCGGCGCCATCACTGAGAATACAGCCTATCCATCACTAGAGAGCAGCGGCACCATCACTGAGAATACAGCCTATCCATCACTAGAGAGCAGCGGCGCCATCACTGAGAATACAGCCTATCCATCACTAGAGAGCAGCGGCGCCATCTCTCTCTTTGTCTCTTATCTGACCCTTCCCTTTCAGTAATATTTTTGTGCCTTTTTGTTTCCTTGCAGCTGAAGGATCAGCGTGAGAGGGAGCGGCGTCTCCGGGGGTCTCAGGGGGGCAGCGTCTCGGAGGAGGGGGGAGAGTTTGATGATCTGGTGTCGGCGTTACGATCTGGGGAAGTTTTTGATAAGGACATTTCCAAACTGAAGAGGAATCGGAAACGCTCGGGTAACCAATCCCTGGACACGAGCCGCGAGCGGGCGGTGACTAAGCTGAAGTGAGATCCGCCTCCAGCACCCGAGCCGCCCCTCCCCCCACATGGACCGCGCTCTACAAGTGCCAAATATCCGCCCAAGGCCCGGACGCCCTGAACACCCACATCCAGGAGATGGCGGAACGTTCCGTGGGCAAAAGTAGATGGAAACAGAAAGTGCGAATCTAAAGCAAAAAATGTAAAAAATATTAACTATTGTTTTTATTAATTTAACTCTTAATGTCTCAGTATCTGCGAGTAATTACCCCCAACCCCCCTGGGGTCTGGATGAGCAGTCACGTACACTGACAGGAAGCAGAGATCTTAAGAAGGACAGAAGCTATAGAAGGTGCCAGGACTTTGTATCTTCTCTGCACAATAACAGGAGCAGTGACCCTTACAGGGGCGGGGCTTATGTAGGTGTAGCCTGCGGGATGTGGATGTGCTCTGAGCCGCACAAACATCTCACAAGCTCCTAACATAACCGCAGCCTCCGTATCTAACAGCATAACAGACCCCACAGCAGCACAGAGCGATTCAGGAGCCGAGGCTATAGAGCCACGGCCCGAGAACATGGCGACAGCAGCGCAGAGCGATTCAGGAGCCGAGGCTATAGAGCCACGGCCCGAGAACATGGCGACAGCAGCGCAGAGCGATTCATGAGCCGAGGCTATAGAGCCACGGCCCGAGAACATGGCGACAGCAGCGCAGAGCGATTCATGAGCCGAGGCTATAGAGCCACGGCCCGAGAACATGGCGACAGCAGCGCAGAGCGATTCAGGAGCCGAGGCTATATAGCCACAGCCCGACAACAAGGCGACAGCAGCACAGAGCGATTCAGGAGCCGAGGCTATAGAGCCACGGCCCGAGAACAAGGCGACAGCAGCGCAGAGCGATTCAGGAGCCGAGGCTAGAGAGCCACGGCCCGAGAACAAGGCGACAGCAGCGCAGAGCGATTCAGGAGCCGAGGCTATAGAGCCACGGCCCGAGAACAAGGCGACAGCAGCGCAGAGCGATTCAGGAGCCGAGGCTATAGAGCCACGGCCCGAGAACATGGCGACAGCAGCACAGAGCGATTCAGGAGCCGAGGCTATAGAGCCACGGCCCGAGAACATGGCGACAGCAGCACAGAGCGATTCAGGAGCCGAGGCTATAGAGCCACGGCCCGAGAACATGGCGACAGCAGCGCAGAGCGATTCATGAGCCGAGGCTATAGAGCCACAGCCCGAGAACAAGGCGACAGCAGCGCAGAGCGATTCATGAGCCGAGGCTATAGAGCCACAGCCCGAGAACATGGCGACAGCAGCGCAGAGCGAATCAGGAGCCGAGGCTATAGAGCCACGGCCCGAGAACATGGCGACAGCAGCGCAGAGCGATTCATGAGCCGAGGCTATAGAGCCACAGCCCGAGAACAAGGCGACAGCAGCGCAGAGCGAATCAGGAGCCGAGGCTATAGAGCCACGGCCCGAGAACAAGGTGACAGCAGCACAGAGTATGTCACTAACCTACCCAGGAGACAAACCAGAACCTTCCAGCAGAATAATCTACTAAGAATAAACTCTTATAGGAAATTATCTCCTGCGACTCCTCATTTCATGTATAAAGTCCTGGGGGCGAGCGCACCACATACACATTACACACCGCCAGTGGGGGCGAGCGCACCACATACACATTACACACCACCAGTGGGGGCGAGCGCACCACATACACATTACACACCGCCAGTGGGGGCGAGCGCACCACATACACATTACACACCGCCAGTGGGGGCGAGCGCACCACATACACATTACACACCGCCAGTGGGGGCGAGCGCACCACATACACATTACACACCACCAGTGGGGGCGAGCGCACCACATACACATTACACACCGCCAGTGGGGGCGAGCGCACCACATACACATTACACACCGCCAGTGGGGGCGAGCGCACCACAGATCACATTACACACCGCCAGTGGGGGCGAGCGCACCACAGATCACATTACACACCGCCACTAGGGGGAGCTCACTACATACAGATTATACACCGCCACTAGGGGGAGCTCACTACATACAGATTATACACCACCACTAGGGGGAGATCACTACATACACATTATACACCACCACTAGGAGGAGATCACTACATACACATTATACACCACCACTAGGGGGAGATCACTACATACAGATTATACACCACCACTAGGAGGAGATCACTACATACACATTATACACCACCACTAGGAGGAGATCACTACATACACATTATACACCACCACTAGGGGGAGATCACTACATACACATTATACACCACCACTAGGGGGAGATCACTACATACACATTATACACCACCACTAGGAGGAGATCACTACATACACATTATACACCACCACTAGGGGTAGATCACTACATACACATTATACACCACCACTAGGAGGAGATCACTACATACACATTATACACCACCACTAGGGGGAGATCACTACATACACATTATACACCACCACTAGGGGGAGATCACTACATACACATTATACACCACCACTAGGAGGAGATCACTACATACACATTATACACCACCACTAGGGGGAGATCACTACATACACATTATACACCACCACTAGGGGGAGATCACTACATACACATTATACACCACCACTAGGGGGAGATCACTACATACACATTATACACCACCACTAGGAGGAGATCACTACATACACATTATACACCACCACTAGGAGGAGATCACTACATACACATTATACACCACCACTAGGAGGAGATCACTACATACACATTATACACCACCACTAGGAGGAGATCACTACATACACATTATACACCACCACTAGGAGGAGATCACTACATACAGATTATACACCACCACTAGGGGGAGATCACTACATACACATTATACACCACCACTAGGAGGAGATCACTACATACACATTATACACCACCACTAGGGGTAGATCACTACATACACATTATACACCACCACTAGGGGGAGATCACTACATACACATTATACACCACCACTAGGGGGAGATCACTACATACACATTATACACCACCACTAGGGGGAGATCACTACATACAGATTATACACCACCACTAGGAGGAGGGCACTACATACACATTATACACCACCACTAGGGGGAGATCACTACATACACATTATACACCACCACTAGGAGGAGATCACTACATACAGATTATACACCACCACTAGGGGGAGATCACTACATACACATTATACACCACCACTAGGGGGAGATCACTACATACACATTATACACCACCACTAGGAGGAGATCACTACATACACATTATACACCACCACTAGGGGGAGATCAGTACATACACATTATACACCACCACTAGGAGGAGATCACTACATACACATTATACACCACCACTAGGGGGAGATCACTACATACACATTATACACCACCACTAGGGGGAGATCACTACATACACATTATACACCACCACTAGGAGGAGATCACTACATACACATTATACACCACCACTAGGAGGAGATCACTACATACACATTATACACCACCACTAGGGGGAGATCACTACATACACATTATACACCACCACTAGGGGGAGATCACTACATACACATTATACACCACCACGAGGAGGAGATCACTACATACACATTATACACCACCACTAGGGGGATATCACTACATACACATTATACACCACCACTAGGGGGAGATCCCTACATACATATTATACACCACCACTAGGGGGGAGATCACTACATACAGATTATACACCACCACTAGGAGGAGATCACTACATACACATTATACACCACCACTAGGAGGAGATCACTACATACACATTATACACCACCACTAGGAGGAGATCACTACATACAGATTATACACCACCACTAGGAGGAGATCACTACATACACATTATACACCACCACTAGGGGGAGATCACTACATACAGATTATACACCACCACTAGGAGGAGATCACTACATACAGATTATACACCACCACTAGGGGGAGATCACTACATACACATTATACACCACCACTAGGAGGAGATCACTACATACAGATTATACACCACCACTAGGGGGAGATCACTACATACAGATTATACACCACCACTAGGGGGAGATCACTACATACAGATTATACACCACCACTAGGGGGAGATCACTACATACAGATTATACACCACCACTAGGAGGAGATCACTACATACACATTATACACCACCACTAGGGGGAGATCACTACATACACATTATACACCACCACTAGGAGGAGATCACTACATACACATTATACACCACCACTAGGGGGAGATCACTACATACACATTATACACCACCACTAGGGGGAGATCACTACATACACATTATACACCACCACTAGGAGGAGATCACTACATACACATTATACACCACCACTAGGGGGGGATCACTACATACACATTATACACCACCACTAGGGGGGGATCACTACATACACATTATACACCACCACTAGGGGGAGATCACTACATACAGATTATACACCACCACTAGGGGGAGATCACTACATACACATTATACACCACCACTAGGAGGAGATCACTACATACACATTATACACCACCACTAGGAGGAGATCACTACATACACATTATACACCACCACTAGGAGGAGATCACTACATACACATTATACACCACCACTAGGAGGAGATCACTACATACAGATTATACACCACCACTAGGAGGAGATCACTACATACACATTATACACCACCACTAGGGGGAGATCACTACATACACATTATACACCACCACTAGGGGGAGATCACTACATACACATTATACACCACCACTAGGAGGAGATCACTACATACATATTATACACCACCACTAGGAGGAGATCACTACATACACATTATACACCACCACTAGGGGGAGATCACTACATACACATTATACACCACCACTAGGGGGAGATCACTACATACACATTATACACCACCACTAGGGGGAGATCACTACATACACATTATACACCACCACTAGGGGGAGATAACTACATACAGATTATACACCACCACTAGGGGGAGATAACTACATACAGATTATACACCACCACTAGGGGGAGATCACTACATACAGATTATACACCACCACTAGGGGGAGATCACTACATACACATTATACACCACCACTAGGGGGAGCTCACTACATACAGATTATACACCACCACTAGGAGGAGATCACTACATACACATTATACACCACCACTAGGGGGAGCTCACTACATACACATTATACACCACCACTAGGGAGAGATCACTACATACACATTATACACCACCACTAGGGGGAGCTCACTACATACAGATTATACACCACCACTAGGAGGAGATCACTACATACACATTATACACCACCACTAGGGGGAGCTCACTACATACACATTATACACCACCACTAGGGAGAGATCACTACATACAGATTATACACCACCACTAGGAGGAGATCACTACATACAGATTATACACCACCACTAGGGGGAGCTCACTACATACACATTATACACCACCACTAGGGGGAGATCACTACATACAGGATTATACACCACCACTAGGAGGAGATCACTACATACACATTATACACCACCACTAGGGGGAGCTCACTACATACACATTATACACCACCACTAGGGGGAGATCACTACATACACATTATACACCACCACTAGGGGGAGCTCACTACATACACATTATACACCACCACTAGGAGGAGATCACTACATACAGATTATACATCACCACTAGGAGGAGATCACTACATACACATTATACACCACCACTAGGGGGAGCTCAATACATACACATTATACACCACCACTAGGGGGAGATCACTACATACACCACCACTAGGGGGAGATCACTACATACAGATTATACACCACCACTAGGGGGAGGTCACTACATACAGATTATACACCACCTCTAGGGGGAGGGCACTACATACAGATTATACACCACCACTAGGGGGAGATCACTACATACACATCATACACCACCACTAGGGGGAGATCACTACATACAGATTATACACCACCACTAGGGGGAGGTCACTACATACAGATTATACACCACCTCTAGGGGGAGGGCACTACATACAGATTATACACCACCACTAGGGGGAGATCACTACATACACATTATACACCACCACTAGGGGGAGATCACTACATACAGATTATACACCACCACTAGGAGGAGATCACTACATACACATTATACACCACCACTAGGAGGAGATCACTACATACACATTATACACCACCACTAGGGGGAGATCACTACATACACATTATACACCACCACTAGGAGGAGCTCACTACATACACATTATACACCACCACTAGGGGGAGATCACTACATACAGATTATACACCACCACTAGGAGGAGATCACTACATACAGATTATACACCACCACTAGGGGGAGATCACTACATACAGATTATACACCACCACTAGGGGGAGATCACTACATACACATTATACACCACCACTAGGGGGAGATCACTACATACACATTATACACCACCACTAGGGGGAGCTCACTACATACACATTATACACCACCACTAGGGGGAGCTCACTACATACACATTATACACCACCACTAGGAGGAGATCACTACATACAGATTATACACCACCACTAGGAGGAGATCACTACATACAGATTATACACCACCACTAGGAGGAGCTCACTACATACACATTATACACCACCACTAGGAGGAGCTCACTACATACAGATTATACACCACCACTAGGAGGAGCTCACTACATACAGATTATACACCACCACTAGGAGGAGCTCACTACATACACATTATACACCACCACTAGGAGGAGCTCACTACATACACATTATACACCACCACTAGGAGGAGATCACTACATACACATTATACACCACCACTAGGAGGAGCTCACTACATACAGATTATACACCACCACTAGGAGGAGCTCACTACATACAGATTATACACCACCACTAGGAGGAGCTCACTACATACACATTATACACCACCACTAGGAGGAGCTCACTACATACACATTATACACCACCACTAGGAGGAGATCACTACATACACATTATACACCACCACTAGGAGGAGATCACTACATACAGATTATACACCACCACTAGGAGGAGCTCACTACATACACATTATACACCACCACTAGGAGGAGCTCACTACATACAGATTATACACCACCACTAGGGGGAGCTCACTACATACACATTATACACCACCACTAGGAGGAGCTCACTACATACAGATTATACACCACCACTAGGAGGAGATCACTACATACACATTATACACCACCACTAGGAGATCACTACATACACATTATACACCACCACTAGGAGGAGCTCACTACATACAGATTATACACCACCACTAGGAGGAGCTCACTACATACACATTATACACCACCACTAGGGGGAGCTCACTACATACACATTATACACCACCACTAGGGGGAGCTCACTACATACATATTATACACCACCACTAGGGGGAGATCACTACATACACATTATACACCACCACTAGGGGGAGATCACTACAAACACATTATACACCACCACTAGGATGAGATCACTACATACGTATTATACACCACCACTAGGAGGAGATCACTACATACACATTATACACCACCACTAGGGGGAGATCACTACATACACATTATACACCACCACTAGGGGGAGATCACTACAAACACATTATACACCACCACTAGGAAGAGATCACTACATACAGATTATACACCACCACTAGGGAGAGATCACTACATACACATTATACACCACCACTAGGAGGAGATCACTACATACACATTATACACCACCACTAGGGGGAGATCACTACATACAGATTATACACCACCACTAGGAGGAGATCACTACATACAGATTATACATCACCACTAGGAGGAGATCACTACATACAGATTATACACCACCACTAGGGGGAGCTCACTACATACAGATTATACACCACCACTAGGGGGAGCTCACTACATACACATTATACACCACCACTAGGGGGAGCTCACTACATACAGATTATACACCACCACTAGGAGGAGATCACTACATACACATTACACACCGCCACTGGGGGCGAGCGCACCACATACACATTACACACCACCACTGGGGGGAGTGTAGTGCATTGTGATATGATTGAGGGGGGGGGGGTTCCCTACTGTATATTAGGACATGGAGGTGCAGTCTTTCTCCCCCCTTGAGGAAATAATTTGCATACACTGAGCACTGGATTACCGGATGATTTATTAGATGTAGAGATTACAATGTATCGGATGAGAGTAGAAAACGCAACAGTATCGCTACAAAATATACTGTCAGCAGCAGCAAAGACCGAGCTCCGAGCACCTGGAAGGACGTGGCCACCGGGGGTCCAGGACCCTGTGCCACAGCTGAGGAGCCCCTGCGTTGCGAGGATCTGGGGGGTCTCCGGGAGTCCAGGATCCTGTGCCACAGCTGAGGATCTGGGGGGTCTAGGGTCTGTGTCTTAGAGGTGAGGACTGTAAGGAGCCCTCATGTATTAGACTCGTTGCTCCTTGTTCTTGCTATACGGGAGCCCCTGAGGCGCTGTCCCCTCGCTGGTAGTCGCCCCGTTGCTCCTTGCTATACGGGAGCCCCTGAGGCGCTGCCCCCTCGCTGGTAGTCGCCCCCGGCGTTGCTCCTTGTTCTTGCTATGCGGGAGCCCCTGAGGCGCCGTCCCCTCGCTGGTAGTCGCCCCCGGCGTTGCTCCTTGTTCTTGCTATGCAGGAGCCCCTGAGGTGCTGCCCCCTCGCTGGTAGTCGCCCCCGGCGTTGCTCCTTGTTCTTGCTATGCAGGAGCCCCTGAGGTGCTGTCCCCTCGCTGGTAGTCGCCCCCGGCGTTGCTCCTTGTTCTTGCTATGCAGGAGCCCCTGAGGCGCTGCCCCCTCGCTGGTAGTCGCCCCCGGTGTTGCTCCTTGCTATGCGGGAGCCCCTGAGGCGCTGTCCCCTCGCTGGTAGTCGCCCCCCGGCGTTGCACCTTGTTCTTGCTATACGGGAGCCCCTGAGGCGCTGTCCCCCCGCTGGTAGTCGCCCCGTTGCCCCCCGTGTTTGCTCAGCAGCCTGACCTCCTGGATGACCATGTTGTGGGTGACGGCCTTGCACATGTCGTAGATGGTGAGTGCGGCCACGCTGGCTGCGGTCAGCGCCTCCATCTCCACCCCGGTGTTACCCTGTGCCCGGCACTCGGCGGTGATGACGGCAGCGTAGCGGGCGGGGTCCAGCGCCACGGACACGGTCACCTGGTTGAGGGCGATGTTGTGGCACAGCGGGATGAGCTGGCTGGTCAGCTTGGCGCCCTGGATGCCCGCGATCTGCGCCACGCTCAGGACGTCGCCCTTCTTCATCTGATTGGACTGGACGAGGCTGAAGACTGCGGGGCCCAGGAGGAGGATGGCCTCAGCCACCGCCGAGCGGGAGGAGCTCCCCTTACCCCCCACATCCACCATATGGACCCTCCCAGACCGGTCCACGTGCGTCAGGTGCTCGGAGGAGCCCGAGGAAGTATTGTGCGTATCAGCGGAAGACTGAGGAGGAGTAAGGCACCGAGGAACCACGCGGCCACTACACAGACCACGTACAGGAGGCACCGAGGAAGTCCCAACACTATACAGGGGGGAGCGCCCCACACCCCAAACACCTGCAGCACCCCCAGCCTGATCCAGAGTATGAGAGGAACCCCGACACCAAGGAGGACCTGCAGGAGAGAGGAGAGTCACTACAGCACCTACCCTGCAGGGGGCAGTATTATACATAGGGGCAGTATTATAGTAGTTATATTCCTGTACACAGGGGACAGTATTATAGTAGTTATATTCCTGTACATAGGGGGCAGTATTATAGTAGTTATATTCCTGTACATAGGGGGCAGTATTATAGTAGTTATATTCCTGTACACAGGGGACAGTATTATAGTAGTTATATTCTTGTACATATGGAGCAGTATTATAGTAGTTATATTCCTGTACACAGGGGACGTATTATAGTAGTTATATTCCTGTACATAGGAGGCAGTATTATAGTAGTTATATTCCTGTACATAGGGGGCAGTATTATAGTAGTTATATTCCTGTACATAGGGGGCAGTATTATAGTAGTTATATTCCTGTACATAGGGGACAGTATTATAGTAGTTATATCCCTGTACATAGGGGACAGTATTATAGTAGTTATATCCCTGTACATAGGGGGCAGTATTATAGTAGTTATATTCCTGTACATAGGGGGCAGTATTATAGTAGTTATATTCCTGTACATAGGGGGCAGTATTATAGTAGTTATATTCCTGTACATAGGGGGCAGTATTATAGTAGTTATATTCCTGTACATAGGGGGCAGTATTATAGTAGTTATATTCCTGTACATAGGGGGCAGTATTATAGTAGTTATATTCCTGTACATAGGGGGCAGTATTATAGTAGTTATATTCCTGTACATAGGGGGCAGTATTATAGTAGTTATATTCCTGTACATAGGGGGCAGTATTATAGTAGTTATATTCCTGTACATAGGGGGCAGTATTATAGTAGTTATATTCCTGTACATAGGGGGCAGTATTATAGTAGTTATATTCCTGTACATAGGGGGCAGTATTATAGTAGTTATATTCCTGTACATAGGGGGCAGTATTATAGTAGTTATATTCCTGTACATAGGGGGCAGTATTATAGTAGTTATATTCCTGTACATAGGGGGCAGTATTATAGTAGTTATATTCCTGTACATAGGGGGCAGTATTATAGTAGTTATATTCCTGTACATAGGGGGCAGTATTATAGTAGTTATATTCCTGTACATAGGGGGCAGTATTATAGTAGTTATATTCCTGTACATAGGGGGCAGTATTATAGTAGTTATATTCCTGTACATAGGGGGCAGTATTATAGTAGTTATATTCCTGTACATAGGGGGCAGTATTATAGTAGTTATATTCCTGTACATAGGGGGCAGTATTATAGTAGTTATATTCCTGTACATAGGGGGCAGTATTATAGTAGTTATATTCCTGTACATAGGGGGCAGTATTATAGTAGTTATATTCCTGTACATAGGGAGCAGTATTATAGTAGTTATATTCCTGTACATAGGGGGCAGTATTATAGTAGTTATATTCCTGTACATAGGGGGCAGTATTATAGTAGTTATATTCTTGTACATAGGGGGCAGTATTATAGTAGTTATATTCCTGTACATAGGGGGCAGTATTATAGTAGTTATATTCCTGTACATAGGGGGCAGTATTATAGTAGTTATATTCTTGTACATAGGGGGCAGTATTATAGTAGTTATATTCCTGTACATAGGGGGCAGTATTATAGTAGTTATATTCCTGTACATAGGGGGCAGTATTATAGTAGTTATATTCCTGTACATAGGGAGCAGTATTATAGTAGTTATATTCTTGTACATAGGGGGCAGTATTATAGTAGTTATATTCTTGTACATAGGGGGTAGTATTATAGTAGTTATATTCCTGTACATAGGGGGCAGTATTATAGTAGTTATATTCCTGTACATAGGGGGCAGTATTATAGTAGTTATATTCCTGTACATAGGGGGCAGTATTATAGTAGTTATATTCCTGTACATAGGGGGCAGTATTATAGTAGTTATATTCCTGTACATAGGGGGCAGTATTATAGTAGTTATATTCTTGTACATAGGGGGCAGTATTATAGTAGTTATATTCCTGTACATAGGGGGCAGTATTATAGTAGTTATATTCCTGTACATAGGGGGCAGTATTATAGTAGTTATATTCCTGTACATAGGGGGCAGTATTATAGTAGTTATATTCCTGTACATAGGGGGCAGTATTATAGTAGTTATATTCCTGTACATAGGGGGCAGTATTATAGTAGTTATATTCCTGTACATAGGGGGCAGTATTATAGTAGTTATATTCCTGTACATAGGGGGCAGTATTATAGTAGTTATATCCCTGTACATAGGGGGCAGTATTATAGTAGTTATATTCCTGTACATAGGGGGCAGTATTATAGTAGTTATATTCTTGTACATAGAGGGCAGTATTATAGTAGTTATATTCCTGTACATAGGGGGCAGTATTATAGTAGTTATATTCCTGTACATAGGGGGCAGTATTATAGTAGTTATATTCCTGTACATAGGGGGCAGTATTATAGTAGTTATATTCCTGTACATAGGGGGCAGTATTATAGTAGTTATATTCTTGTACATAGAGGGCAGTATTATAGTAGTTATATTCCTGTACATAGGGGGCAGTATTATAGTAGTTATATTCCTGTACATAGGGGGCAGTATTATAGTAGTTATATTCCTGTACATAGGGGGCAGTATTATAGTAGTTATATCCCTGTACATAGGAGACAGTATTATAGTAGTTATATTCCTGTACATAGGGGCAGTATTATAGTAGTTATATTCCTGTACATAGGGGGCAGTATTATAGTAGTTATATTCCTGTACATAGGGGGCAGTATTATAGTAGTTATATTCCTGTACATAGGGGGCAGTATTATAGTAGTTATATTCTTGTACATAGGGGGTAGTATTATAGTAGTTATATTCCTGTACATAGGGGGCAGTATTATAGTAGTTATATCCCTGTACATAGGGAGCAGTATTATAGTAGTTATATTCCTGTGCATAGGGGGCAGTATTATAGTAGTTATATTCCTGTACATAGGGGGCAGTATTATAGTAGTTATATTCTTGTACATAGGGGGCAGTATTATAGTAGTTATATTCCTGTACATAGGGAGCAGTATTATAGTAGTTATATTCCTGTACATAGGGGGCAGTATTATAGTAGTTATATCCTTGTACATAGGGGGCAGTATTATAGTAGTTATATTCCTGTACATAGGGGGCAGTATTATAGTAGTTATATTCTTGTACATAGGGGGCAGTATTATAGTAGTTATATTCTTGTACATAGGGGGTAGTATTATAGTAGTTATATTCCTGTACATAGGGGGCAGTATTATAGTAGTTATATCCCTGTACATAGGGGGCAGTATTATAGTAGTTATATTCCTGTACATAGGGGGCAGTATTATAGTAGTTATAGTCTTGTACATAGGGGGCAGTATTATAGTAGTTATATTCCTGTACATAGGGGGCAGTACATCTCCCGACCCTCCCCCAGAGTGACCCCCATACGTACAGGCTCTGTCACCCACCAATCAGGATCATGGGGCGGTTCTTCATCTGGGAGATGCTGAACATTCCTGTGGGCAGAGAGAGGATGTGACACAGTGTAGCAGACCCTCAGCTGTGCTGTGTATAGGATGTGGAGCCCTCACCAGCGTGCTGCCTCTTCTTCCGCCCCACGGCCGCCCCGATAATGTGCACCAGCTCCTCCTCGCTGGCCCCGGAGCGCAGACAGTCCCTGAGAGACACCTCCGCGTTCCCGAAGAGACAAACCTGTCAGAGAAATTACTGCTTCAGTCACATCCAGAGCTGCGTCCACACGTTACACCTCCACAAGATGTAACAGTCCTCCAGTCACAGCACAAGCTGCAGCAGCAGTTATGGGTCGGCACTGGGGGGGGGGAGGGGGGGGACACGCACCTTGAGGTTTCCATCTGCCGTGATCCGGAGGCGATTACACGATCCGCAGAAGTGATCGGACATGGAGGTGATGAACCCGATGTGACCCCGGAAACCCGGAACCTTATAGGCCTGAAGAGGGGGAGACAGAGGTCCCGTTCACCCAGCTTTCTACAGATCCTGAGTAATGTGTACCCCGTGTCTCCTGTTGGGGGAGGGGGGGGGGGCCCTGTACCTCGTGTCTCCTGTTGGGGGAGGGGGGGGGGGGGGGGCCCTGTACCCCGTGTCTCCTGTTGGGGGAGGGGGGGGGGCCCTGTACCCCGTGTCTCCTGTTGGGGGAGGGGGGGGGGCCCTGTACCCCGTGTCTCCTGTTGGGGGAGGGGGGGGGGGCCCTGTACCCCGTGTCTCATGTTGGGGGAGGGGGGGGGGCCCTGTACCCCGTGTCTCATGTTGGGGGAGGGGGGGGGCCCTGTACCCCGTGTCTCATGTTGGGGGGGGGGGGGCGGCCCTGTACCCCGTGTCTCATGTTGGGGAGGGGGGGCCTGTACCCCGTGTCTCATGTTGGGGAGGGGGGGCCTGTACCCCGTGTCTCATGTTGGGGAGGGGGGGGCCTGTACCCCGTGTCTCATGTTGGTGGTGGTGGTGGTGGGGGGGGCCTGTACCCCGCGTCTCATGTTGG